>NC_048218.1:17934430-17940389 GCF_002007445.2 Ailuropoda melanoleuca
AAAAAAAAAAAGAAAATACCATAGACAGAAATCAATTTCTCCACAGTTCTGGAGGCTGGAAGTTCAAGATCAAGGCTGTCGGCAGATCCAGTATCTGATGGCCATTTCTCCTTGTGTCCTCACGTGGCAGAGAGAGGAAGCAGGTTCTTTTCTGTCTCTTCCTATAAAGGCTCTAATTTTATTGTAAGGGCTCTACCCTCATGACCTACTTAACTCCTAAAAGACCCATCTCCAAATACCATCACATTGGAGATTAGGGTTTCAACATGAATTTTGGAGGGACACAGGTTTTCAGTCCATAGCAATAGTCTTCCATTGCAGTCCCCATATATATGGACATTTGAGTGGTTTTCAATGTTTTACAATTATAAATAGTGGTATAATAATACTCTTATATTATCTCATTTGGTATTTTTACCAATTTTACCAGTCAGAATTCCACCAGAGAAACAGAATCAGGATATTTATTGCAAGGAATTGGCTTGAGGAATTGTTGAAGCTTGCCAGGTAAGTCTGAAATCTGCAGGGCAGGCTGGCAGGAAGGGCAGACTCGAAATATTAGGCACAAGCAATTCCACAAATGGAATTTCTTATTCTTCAAGGAAGCCTCTGCTCCCAAACACTTCCAACTGGGTGAATTGGGCCCACTCAAATAATCCAGGATAATCTTCCATACTTAAGGTAAACTGATTATGGTCCAGGAGGCGGGGCCTGGCTGGGGCGCCCCAACACACATGCCCAGGATGCCCGCCTGCCCCACCCCCCTGTCGCTATAAAGGGAAGTGGGTTGTGAGCTCTCCCATCTCCATCCCGCCTTTTGAAGCCACATGTATGGGTCGCTTGTCAGACCCCAGCCTCCAAAATGGTGAAGCAGATGGAGAACAAGTATGCTTTTCCGGAAGTTGAACAGTACAGAAGATAAACTTGTCATAACTAGTTAACTTCTCCGCCACGTGGTGCGGGCCTTGCAAAACGATCAAGCCTTTCTCTCATTGCCTCTCTGAGAAGTATTCCAACGTGGTGTTCCTTGAAGTCAACATGGATGATGGTCAGGGTGTTGCTACAGTGTGAAGTCAAATTCATGCCAATCTGCCAGTTTTTTAAAAAAGGAACAAAAGGTGGGTGAGTTTTCTGGAGCTAATAAGGAAAACTTGAAGCCACCATGAACAAATCTAATTATGTTTTCTGATACCATAACCAGCCATTGGCTGTTTTAAATTTGTTTTTTTTTTCCATTTGCAAAAGGAAAGATCAAGTATGAAGACTATTTACCCAACTGCCATCCGATTATAAGTGACAATAAAATATTAATTCTCTTCTTTAAGAAAAAAGTAAGTGGATTATGGACTTTAATCACATCTACAAAATACTTTCACAGTAACACCTAGATTAGCATGTGAGTGAATAACTGGGGACTATAGTCCAGCCAAGTAGACACATAAGACTGACAATCATGCCAGTGTGTCTTTTGGATAGATTTCTTTTTTATTTTATTTTATTTTTTAATGTTTTTTAATTATATTATGTTAGTCACCATTTTGGATAGATTTCTAAATGTGGAATTACTGGGTCAAAGGATATATGCGTACATAATTTTTCTAGAGATTGTCAAATACCTTTCTGGAAGGATTGTACCATTTTACATTCTAGCTACTAATGTATGAGAATGCCTGTTTCGTTACAGCTTTACCAAGAAAATATATTTTGGGTTTTTCTCAACTGGATAGATAAAACATGTTACCTGACTATAGTCTTATTTTGTGTATTTTTTATTATATATAAAGTTGGGCTTTGTAGGAGGTCGGATGGCTATTCTTAATCCATCGCCACTTGCTTCTGGCATATAACCATGTGGTACACTAGAGTAGATGTGGTCTGTTTTCCTGCCTGCTATGGGCTGAATGTTTATGTCCCCCCTAAAATGTGTATGTTGGAGCTGTGATCCCCAACATGATAATATTTGTAGATAAGGCCTTTGGAAGGTGATTAAGTCATGAAGGGTGAGCCTTTATGAGTGAGATTAGTGCCTTTATAAGAAGAAACACAAGAGAGATAATCTCTCTCCCCACCATGTGAGGATACAGCAAGAAGCAGCCATATATAAACTAGGAAGAGGACCCTCACCAAGCCATGCTGGTGCCCTGATCGTGGACTTCTAGCCTCTGGAACTGAGAAATAAATGCTGTGGTAGGCCACCCAGTGGGATATTCTCTTATAGCACCTGGAACTGTACTAAGATACTGCTCCAGTGTCCTGTGGACAATGGAATGTTGGTGGATGAATGCATATAAAAGCCTAAATGTGCCTTAAGTGGATTGGCTGCTTGTGTGTCTGTGATCTGTCATGAGAAGAGCATGCAGTGAAAAATCTCTGGTTCAAGGTGAAGACAGAAGACACATTGAATAGAACTGAACCTCTTATTTATCTTGCAGCCTGGAACTTAGAACCTGAATCCCAGAGTCTGGAGCCCAAGATAGTCCAGCATATTTGTAGCCAGCTTGGAGACCTGTAGTGAGAAACACGTGGTTACTACTATTAAGGCACTGAGGTTACTTGTTATCCAGTGTAAGGAGGTCATGACTGACTAGTATAGTGTATTTCCATCAGTTTAAGTCTGCTTTTGTGTATTGAGGAGTGTAATGCTTTATAAGATTTGTAGTATTGTCATATAATATTTAAAAAATTCTCTTCTGTATTTATTTCTATAGCCTTTAAAATTTTTTAATGTTTTTCATTTAACAAATAGCTACAGAGTACCCACATGTACTAGGCAATGCTCTGGTGCATGAGAACTCAGTGGCCAACAAGGCTAGCATGGAACTTAAATTCTTGTGGTTTTCTTTCGTTAGACTTGCTTTAGGTCTGTGTATTTCACTGATCTTTTCCAAAGAACTAGTTCTTGGATTTACTTTCTAAGATTCACTTTCTCTTCCATATTACATTACCTTCTTTTTTAGCTTTATGCTTCTTTCTCCTTTATTTTGGTTTATTTTATTGTTCTTTTTCTAACTCCTTAAGTTGAATTTTAACCTTCCTTCCTTCCTTCCTTCCTTCCTTTTTTTTTTAAATAAACTTAAGGCTAAAACTTAGTTTTTGGGTACCACTTTGAAACTATTTCACTAGGGTTTGTATGTATTGTCACGGTTTTATTCATTTCTAATGAGCCCATCATTAAAGTTTAGATTCCCTTTTATTCCAGTATTTTATAAAATGTTTTTAAAAAACACTTCTAGGTGGTTATCTTTTTTTGTGTTGTTTGTTTTATAACAGTCTGTTCCTTGTGTTTTCAGACAGAATTTTTTTCTCCAAATCTCTTTGAGGGAAGGTATTTCTAGTTATGCAGCCATGCAGGGGTTGGGCGCTGGAAATCAACCAAAAGCAGATAACAAATGGAGAAGCCTTTATTCCTGAAAAGCTACTGGAACTTCAGGTAAGAACAGTAGGAGAATGGCCTTTTGCACTTGGACTGCACCCATCCCTCCCTTCTTCCCCCAACCCAACTTGGTTAGCAGAATGATAGTTTTATCAGCATGGGGATGATCATGGAACCTAATAGCTTTGCTGCCAGAGGGAATGAACTCAATTTGGGTGTGTGTGGAGGTGGTGGTGAAAATGTTTTCCTCGTTGTTTAGAAGGGATGGACATGGTTGAGGACAAATAAAGAAAGGTGTAGCTTTGCAAGCCTGGATGGGGTGAATGGTGGACCAGCCAGAAATTTCATGGGGAGATCCTGGAAATGAGGGACCCATAGAAAGCCCAGGATAATCTCTCCATGTATTCTTGGCTGACTAGAAAACTGTACATGCTTGGAGGAGACCTGAGGGAGGCTGGCGAAACGGGAAAGCAGAGGGAGACTTGAGAACTGGCTGTCACTTTACATACATTTTGCAAGCAACACAGAAACCAATTGACAGAGGTAGAAGCCTTGTGGGAATGAGGTATTTGAACTCAAGTTCTCCCCAAATCATTGGCTTACCACGAAGCTATGCACATAAAAGGGAGACTTTTAGGAAAACAGTCTAAAAACAAAAATAATTAAAAAACTGAGCAGAGACATCAGTGATTCCACAGTTCAAATACAGGTAAGTTACTAAAAAAAGTTATTTAAAACCCCCACGACCTTAAGAAAAATAAAGCAGAATCAAGAAGTAACGCCCTGTCATTCCATTTAATAAAGAAATGATAAAAAAAAAAAGGATACAATGCAAGAAAAACACCAACCAGTCTTTCACATCAGGCTTAAAGAATCACAACGATTTTTCTTTCATTCCCCAATTCCCATATTCTTACCCATATTGGTAGGAAAAAAAAAAAGAATTGCTACAGTATTTATCTAAGAATGTTTATTTTTAAAGATTTTATTCTATTTTATTTTTAAGATTTATTTATTTATTTCAGAGAGAGTGAGAGAGCACGTGCAGCAGGGAAGGGCAGAGGGACAGGGAGAGAGAGTCTGAAGCAGGCTCCAAGCTGAGTGCAGAGCCTGACTCGGGGCTCATTCTCATGAACCTGAGATCACAACCTGAGCAGAAACCCAGACTTGGATGCTTAATTGTGCCACCCAGGCACCCCAAGATTCTATTTTTAAGTAATCTCTATACCCAACATGGGGCTCTAACTTACGATCCCATGATCAAGAGTCTCATACTCTACCAATTGAGGCAGCCAGGTGTCCCCTAAACAGGTTTACTTTTAAAATAAAATTTATTAAGCACACGAGAAACAGGAAATATAATTTATACTTAATTAAATAAAAAAGGCAGTCAATAGAAATTGCTCTGGCTCAGCCCAGATGTTGGGTTATAGACAAAGACTTCAAAGCAGCTGTTATAAATATGTTCAAAGAATTAGAAGAAATTATTTTCAAATAATGAAAGAAAAATTTGATGACAATGACTTAACATACAGGGAATATAAATACAGAATCAGAAGGTATAAAAAAACCCCAAATATTAATTCTGGAGTTGAAAAATGCAATACAATAGTCCTCCCTTTATCCATGGGGGTTATGGTCCGAGAACCCCAGTGAATACCTGAAACCTTGGGTAGTACCAAACCCTATATACACCATGTTATTATCTATACAGTCATACCTATGATAATATTTACTTAATTTTTTATTTCTATTTTGTTAAAGATTTTATTTATTTATTTGAGAGAGAGAGAGAGAGAGGGAGAGAGAAAACTTGTGCACGTGCATGAGGGAGGGAGGGGCAGAGAGAGAGGGAGAAGAAGACTTCCTGCTGAGCAGGGAGGCTGATGTGGGGCTTCATCCCAGGACCCTGACTTGAGCCAAAGGTGGATGTTTAACCAACTGAGTCACCCAGGCGCCCCAACATTTACTTTATAAATTAGCACTGTAAGAGATTAATGATAATGACTAATAACAAAATAGAACAATTATAACAATATGCTGTAATAAAGTCATGTAAATACAGTCTCTTTCTGTGTCTCTCAAAATATCTTATTGCACTGTACTCACCCTTCTTGTGATGATGTGAGATGATAGCATGCTATGTGATGAGATGCAGTGAAGTCAATGACACAGGCATTGTGACATAGTGTTGAGCTGCTGTTGACCGTGTGACAATACTTCAGAAAGAGGATCATCTGCTTCTGGACTGCAGTTGACCATGGGTAATGGAAATCTTGGTGAGGAAGCTGTGGATGAGGGAAGACTACTTAACTGAAATAAAAATTGAATAGATAGGACAGCAGATTTGAGATGGCAGAGGAAAAAATGAGACTTAAAGAAAGAGCAATAGAAATAATTCAATCAGAAAAATGTAGAGAAAAAGGATGAAAGAGAAAGGAAACAGTACGACAACATAAAGTATATAACATACATGCAATGGGATTCCCAGAAGGAGAGGGAGGAAAGAAAGGGAGAAGATCGCAGACACACACACACACACACACAAATATATATATATATATATATATATATATATATATATTT
>NC_048218.1:17941453-18125413 GCF_002007445.2 Ailuropoda melanoleuca
ACAAATATATATATATATATATATATATATATTTGAAGAAGTAATGACCAAGAGATTCCCAAATGAAAAACTTTTACCTACATATCTAAGAACCTCAGTGAATCCCAACTATCATAAACATAAAGAGAACCACAGTTAACATATCGTAGTCCAACTACCCAAAGCCAAAGATAAAGGGAAATCTTGAAACCAGAAAGAGAAAACAACTCTCTAGACACAGAACATGAACAATACAGTTGTAAACAGCTGGCTTCTCATCAGAAACAATGCAGACCCAAAGGCAGTGAAGCGACAATCAACGTGCTGAAGAAAAACCAACCTGCCAACAGGCAACAAGATTTCTTCAAAAATGAAGATGAAATGAAGACATCCCCGGATCAACAGAAGCTAAGAGAGTTCATTGCTAGCAGTCTTTCATCACAAGACGTGCTAAAGGAAGTCCACCAGAAGGGGACTTCGTTACTCAGATCCACAGGAAAGATGAAGACCATAGGAAATATTAAATATATAGGTATGCATAAAAGACTGCATATATATTTTTGTCTTGTTTTCTCAATTCCCCCCCAAAAACCCACATAGAGATGTTTAAATCAATAAATATAATATATTAAATATATATATTTAAATTACATGTATAAATATATATAATAATGGTAGCCCCCGTATATATTAGATATATAAAAGATATACATTTAAAAATATGTTTTTACCAATATATAATGTATTTGATAATAATAGTACAGAAGGGGGTAATGAAGTAATATTACCCATGAGGGTAGCAGGGGTGAATCTATTCTGTAGGCAGTTCATTACATTTCCTATCATTTCATTTTATTTCATTTCAATATGGGGATTACTAACAACTTTGCTACTTATTTAAAGTAAACATTTACCTGGCACCTGGGTGGCTCAGTGGGTTATGCATCTGCCTTTGGCTCAGGTCATGGTCCTCCGGTCCTGGGATGGAGCCCCACGTCCAGCTCCCTGCTCAGCAGGGAGCCTGCTTCTCCCTCCCTCTGCCCCTGCTTGTGCTCTCTCTCTCAAATAAATAAGTAAAATCTTAAAAAAAAAATAGAGAAAAAAAATCAAGCGCAGGGACTAAAAAAATAACAGTTCTGCCCACCCCTCCCACTCCCACTTCCGCTTCCCAGGGAACCATTTTAAACTCTTGTACCTGTTTTTCCAAGTGATTTCAACTGTATTTCTTTTCTTTCTTTTTTTTTTTTTAAGATTTTATTTGTTTATGTGACAGAGAGACAGCCAGCGAGAGAGGGAACGCAGCAGAGGGAGTGGGAGAGGAAGAAGCAGGCTCATAGCAGAGGAGCCTGATGTGGGGCTCGATCCCATAACACCAGGATCACGCCCTGAGCAGAAGGCAGACGCTTAACGACTGCGCTACCCAGGCGCCCCTCAACTGTATTTCTAAATGACATGTTTATATCACTGTCTTTGCTTCATCAGATTTGGACATTTTAGCTCATCTAACACCAGACAGCCCCTCCTTCCTGTCTTCTCAATGTGATGCCATCGTCACCTTGGCTTTCTGAGTTGGTTATCTTACACCCCTTTATTACTTGTTCCATCAGAGCCAGGCGTCGCTCTGTAGGGTGAAGATAAGACAATGTGAGAGAGCTTGCCTTTGTCTCCTCTCCACCTAACCTTTCAACTTCTTTGATCCGTATTTGTACTTTTACACTGTCGTGACTGATGACATTTACTTTCTGTTCTGCAAGCATGATTAAATCTTTCATGTTTGCTTACAGATTGATGCCACAAGGCTGAAGTGCAACATTCAGTATTTACATTATTACTGTACATTTTTAGAGATAATAGATTTCTCTCCTTGAACAAGTTTGCCTTCCCCGAGGTCTCATTTCCCCCCCACCCCAGTCTCCACAGCACGTCGGCAGTTCTGTCAAGTTCTGTTTCAAAGAAACGGTTCCTCAGGCTTCGCAGCCTAGTAGGGACCAGGGGCCCCTGACTTGTGGGACAGTTGTCATCCTGACACCTTTCTCACTGCTCTGCTGAGTGAGAGCCATTGTTTCCTGGATCATGTCCCTTCCTTTCCTGAGTTCTGTCCTCACTCTGTGTATTCCACTCTCTAATAACTTCCAACAAGTGCATGATAGACTGATTTATTAACTCTTCCGTGTGTTTGTAAATATGCCTTATGCTCAGGCTTTCATGATGATTTGGGAGGTTGTAGGAGTCTAGGTGGTGAGAATCATTTTCCTTTAGAGCAAGGGTCAGCAAACTTCTGAAAAGGGTCAGCTGGTCAACGTTTTACGCCTTGTGTGCCAACAGGGCCTATGTCGCAACTACTCAGCTGTGCCTTTGTAGCATAAAAGAAGCTACAGACAAGAGGTGAATGAATGAACCTGGCTGCGTTCCAGTAAAACTTCATTTTAAAGCAGCAGCAGGCTGGATTTGGCCCACGCGGTGGAGTTGGTCAATCCTTGCTTTAGAGCTTTGAAGACATATTTTCATTGTACTTCTAATGATGCTGAACTGATCCTTGTTCCTTTGTATGTGGGTTCCTTTATTCTCTTTCATTTTTTTCCTAACTGGGAACATTTAGAATCTTTAATTCTTGCATTCTAAAATTTCACAATAATATGCATAGGTGAGGGTCTTTACTCATTAATTTTTGGCTCTTGTCTCTGTTCTTTTTTTCTGGAACCTTTATTGGTCTGATGATGGGTCACCTGGATTTGTCCTCTTTTGTGTCTCATCTTTTTTGTCTTTTTTTGGGGGGTTGTTGGTCTTATTTTTTGAGATATATTCAACTATATATCTCTTAGAACTTTTATTGATGTTTGTTTTTCAGCAGTAACTTTTGAAAATGATACTTCTTGTTCTCTAACCTTCTCCACCTCTCCCTTTTTTTGTGTGTGCCAGAGTAGATTTGCCAGGGAGCTGATGATCCCACATTCGACAACCACTGGAAGCTTCTGGGAGTGGTAGTGTGTTCTCAGT
This sequence comes from Ailuropoda melanoleuca, assembly GCF_002007445.2. Taxonomy (NCBI): domain Eukaryota; kingdom Metazoa; phylum Chordata; class Mammalia; order Carnivora; family Ursidae; genus Ailuropoda; species Ailuropoda melanoleuca. The sequence goes on from NC_048218.1 coordinate 17,944,430, forward strand.
GGGAAGACACAGCTAGGTTACAATCAGGAAGCATTTCTGTGGAAGTGTTTCTGGCTAAAAAGATCTCAGAAGAAAGGGATTGGAACTTCCAAGTTTCCATAATCTAAATTGTGACATAGATTTCATATATAAATATTATTTTTTTGTACCTAATTTTACATTCTAATTTTGTATTTTCAAAAAGTCCCTAAGTATTGATTAAGCTTTAGGATTACATAAAAATCTAGATTTTTATCTTAGTTTAATTTTTATGAGGGTATTAATTAGCATTTTTCTAGGTTATTCATTGTGTTTTGTTTTGTTTTGAGTTTTATGTTTCCTTGAGGAAATTTTGTGGTTGGTATACTGTGGTTTTTGTCCCCCCCACCCCCAACAAACGTCTGGTGATCCTTGGTTTTCCAGGCTTATTTAAAAGTGAATTGGGGCACCTGGGTGGCTCAGTTGTTTAAGTGTCTGACTCACTTTGAGCTCAGGTCATGATCTCAGAGCTGTGAGATCAAGCCCCACATTGGGCTCTGTGCTGGGAGTGAAGCCTGGTTAAGATTCTCTCTCTCCTTTTCCCTGTGCCCCTCCCCCCACCCCTTTTAAAAAAATAGACGTGAGAAAATAGAAAACCTGACTATGGGGTCTGCAAACATGGGTGGGACCTGTCAGGTGGCAAGTATTCCTTTAGGGAAGCTGGAGGGGGATCTCAGAGTGCTGATCCCCAGCTTCCTTTGTTCTCCCAAAGAATTCATCCAATTTTTAAAGAGAAGAACTCCCCGTTTTTTCTTCCTTTGGGAAAAACACCTGGCTGTCAGGAAAGGACTGACTGTTTCCTCTGTTGCTTCTTGCTTTTTAGCCCTTACTTCACTTCTGCCAGCAGACCAGGTAGTCTCCTTCCATTGGTATAGTCTCTGTCTGTGTGTTTTAGGCTGCAACTTCCTCTGTTCTATATCAGAAATAACTATCCCTCCTCATGCTTTGTGTCTTCCAGGAATTTGTTGAAATCCCTTCTTAACTGAGAGTCACCTCCTGTTTTCCCAGCTGTGGGTTTTCTGTGCTGCATGAGGGCCTTGGCAGATAGAGATTAATGTGTACCGCACTGCACCTTGACTTTGGAGCTTTGCGGGGCTTTAACCTCACCAACCAACTCATAGCCCCACTAGATGGCTCAGGTTTTGCTGCCTATGCTTTTAGGGGTTTTTCAAGAATTTCTTCTGAAAACAAAAAACAAAAAACAAACTCACTTTTTGAGTGAAACCCTCGCTTGTTGATATCTTCTCTTGGAAGACATTTGGCTTTCAAATTTCAGCATCCATCTAAACTCCTTTATATTTTCAAGAAATTCCTCACTGTCCAAGACTTCCTGGCTTTTTTGCATCGCTATATTTATTCATATTTTTATACTCTGTCACTTCAAAGGGATTTGTGGTGGTGAGAAAAGTAAATGCATGTACTTAGTCAACAGTCTTAATCTGGAAGCTGCAATTTTCAAATTTTTAAAGGATATAATTAAATGGCCTTTTCTTTCTTAATAAAATCCTCATAGTCTATACATTAGAAAGCTTTCAGAAAAAGGGTTCTTAAAATATAATTATGCACACACATTTACAGAAGCTTTTAATTAACTTCTTTGTAAACGTATTTGATCCTGAAGACATAATCTCAACTTCTTATCAGTTACATTCCATTTTTGACTTATTTTCTTCTCACAAGATATTCTTATCTGTCCCTTCCTCTTTTGGTTGGATATTTAACTCCTTGATACTGCATGATTTAAAATTTCCTTGCCTTTCTTTGAAATTGTACCATGCTTTTAATTCTTTTCTTACACGACTCTTCTGCCAAATATCATTGACATTTTAGGTGAACCAGAATCCATTGAAAATTATAAGAAATATTTTGTATTATGTTACTTAAACTGAAAGGAAAATGTAGTGTTTTTCTGAGTATTCTCAGATATATATACATCCAAGAATTAATCTAATAAGAGATTTTTTGAATGAATACAATGTGCCAGTCATATTTTAGGCTCTAAAAGTGACCCAGTGACCCCTGATCAAGACAGAAAAATCCCTGACCTCGATTTTTACATTCTAATGGGAGACAGACAATAAACAGGATAAATGGTTAAAGATATGTGTATTAGGGTTCTCCAGAGAAACAGAGCCAATGGGAAGTGTGTGTGTGTGTGTGTGTGTGTGTGTGTGTATATATATATATATATATTTATTATAAAGAAATGGCACATGTGATTACGGGAACTGACAAGTGCCAAGATCTTCTAGAAGAGTCAGCAAGCTGGAATCCCAGGAGATCTAGCTTAGTTCCAGTCTGCATCCAAAGGCTTGAGAACCAGGAGAGTCAAATATATAATCTCAGTCTGAAAGCTGGCAGTCTTGAGACTCAGAAAGAGCTCTGTTCCAGTTTGAGTTTGAAGGCAGGAAAAAGCCAATGTCTCAGCTCAAGAGCAGTTAGGCAGGAGTTCCCTCTTATATGGGAGGATCAGCCTTTTGTTCTATTCAGACTTTCAACTGATTGGATGAGGCGCATCCATATTAGGGAGAATGATCTGCTTTACTCACTCTCTGTATTAAAATTTTAATTTTACAGGTAATACCATGCCACTAAGTTCATATCTATCAATAATTACTCTGAATGTAAATGGACTAAATGCTCTAATCAAAAGACAGGATATCAGAATGGATTAAAAAAAAAGATCCATCTATATGCTGCTTATAAGAGACTCATTTTAGACCCAAGACAACACAAGATTGAAAGTGAGGAGGTGGTGAAACATTTGTCATGTAATGGACATTACAACAAAGCTGGAGTAGCCATATTTATATCAGACAGACTAGATTTTAAGCCAAAGACTGTAATAAGAGATGAAGAAGGACACTGTATCATAATAAAGGGGTCTATCCAATAAGAAGATTTAACAATTGTAAATATTTATGCCCCCAACTTGGGAGCAGCCAAATATATAAATCAATTAATAACAAACTTAAAGAAACTCATTGATAGTAATACAATAATAGTAGGGGACTCTATCATCCCACTTACAGCAATGGATAGATCATCTAAGCAGAAGATCAACCAGGAAACAATGGCTTTGAATGACACACTGGACCAGATGGACTTAACAAATATATTCAGAGCATTTCATCCTAAAGCAGCAGAATACACATTCTTTTTAAGAGCACAAAGAACATTCTCCAGAATAGATCACATATTGAGTCACAAATCAGTCCTCAACTAGTACAAAAAGACTGAGATCTAGTGGATCATATTTTCAGGCCACAACACTAAGAAACTTGAAGTCAACTACAAGAAACAATTTGGAAAGACCATAAATACATGGAGGTTAAAGAACATCCTACTAAAAAATGAGTAGGTTAACCAGGAAATTAAAGAAGAAATAAAAAAATATCTGGAACCAAATGAAAATGAAAACAGGACAGTCCAAAACCTTTGGGATGCAGCAAAGGTGGGCCTATGAGGGAAATATATAGCAACACAGGCCTTCCCCAAGAAATAAGAAAAGTCCTTAATAAACAACCTAGCCTTACGCCGAAAAGAACTGGAAAAAGAACAGCAAATAAAGCCTAAAACCAGCAGAAGGAGGGAAATAATAAAGATTAGAGCAGAAATAAGTGATATAGGGGAAAAAAAAAGAGAACAGATCAACGAAACTAGGAGCTGTTTCTTTGAAAGAATAAATGAAATTGATAAACTCCTAGCCAGACTTATCAAAGAGAAAAGAGAAAGAACCCCCCCAAAATAAAATCATGAATGAAAAAGGAGAGATCACCACCAACACCACAGAAATAAAAACAATTATAAGAGAATATTATGAGCAATTATATGGTAACAAATTGGGTAATCTGGAAGAAGCGGATAAATTCCTAGAAACATATAAACTACCAAAACTGAAACAGGAAGAAATAGAAAATTTGAATGTCTATAGCCAGCAAAGAAATTGAATCAGTAATCAAAAATCCCCCAACAAACAAGAGTCCAGGGCCATATGGCTTCTCAGGAGAATTCTACCAAACATTTAAAGAAGAATTAATACCTATTCTTCCGAGCCTGTGCCAAAAAATAGAAATGGAAGGAAAACTTCCAAACTCATTCTATGAGGCCAGCATTACCTTGATTCCAAAACCAGTGACCCCACTAAAAAGGAGAATTACAAACCAATATCCTCAATGAAATGGATGGAAAAATTCTCAACAGGATACTAGCAAATTAAATCCAACCATATATTTAAAGAATTATTCATCACAATCAAGTGGGATTTATTCCTGGGCTGCAGGGGTGGTTCAATATCCACAAATCAATCACCGTGATACACCACATTAATAAAAGAAAGGAAAAAACTGTATGACCCTCTCGATAGATGCAGAAAAAGCATTTGACAAAATACAGCGTCTTTTCTTGATAAAATCCCTCAAGAAAGTAGGGATAGAAGGAACACACCTCAACATCCTAAAGACCATATATGAAAGGCCCACAGCTAATATCATCCTCTGTGTTTCTGACCACAACAGGGATGTCTACTCTCACCATTACTATTTAACATAGTTCTGGAAGTCCTGGTCTCAGCAATCAGACAATAAAAAGAAATAAAAGGCATTCAAATCAGCAAGAAAGAAGTCAAACTTTCACTATTTGCAGATGACATGATATTCTATTTAAAAAACCTGAAAGACTCCACCAAAAAATTGCTAGAACTGATACAGGAATTCAGCGAAGTTGCAGGATATAAAATTAATGGGCAGAAATCTATTGCATTTCTATACACCAATAATGAAGCAGCAGAAAGAGAAATTAAGGAACTGATCCCATTTACGACTGCACCAAAAACCATAGCTAGGAATAAACCTAACCAAAGAGATAACAGATCTGTACTCTGAAAACTATGGAATGCTTATGAAAGAAATTGAAGAAGACACACACCAAAAAATGGAAAAACATCCCATGCTCATGGATTGGAAGAACAAATATTGTTAAAATGTCTATACTACCCAAAGTAATCTACACATTCAATGCAATCCCTATCAAATAACACCGACATTTTTCAAGGAGCTAGAATAAACAATTCTAAAATTTGTAAGGAACCAGAAAAGATCCCAAACAGCCAAAGTATGTTGAAAAAGAAAAGCAAAGAAGGAGGCATCATAATTCTGGACTTCAAGCTGTAATACAAAGCTGTAATCATCAAGACAGAATGGTACTGGCACAAAAACAAACACACAGATCAATGGAACAGAATAGAGAACCCAAAAATGGACCCACAACTATATGGTCAACTAATCTCAACAAAGCAGGAAAAAGAATATCCAAAGGAACAAAGACAGTCTCTTCAACAAATGTTTTCGGGAAACTGGACAGCAACGTGCAGAAGAATGAAACTGGGCCACTTTCTTATACCATACACAAAAATAAATTAAAAATGGATGAAATACCAAAATGTGAGACTGGAAACCAACAATCTCTCTGACCTCAGTTGGAGCACTTCTTACTAGACATGTCTCCGGAAGCAAGGGAAACAAAAGCAAAAATGAACCATTTGGACTTCATCGAGATAAAAACTTCTGCACAGAAAAGGAAACAATCAGCAAAATTAAAGGCAACCTACAGAATGGAATAAGATATTTGCAAATGACATAACAGGTAAAGGGCTAGTATCGAAAGTCCATAAAGAAGTTATCAAACTCAACACCCCAAAAATAAATAATCCAGGTAAGAAATGGGCAGAAGACATGTACAGACATTTCTCCAAAGATATATAAATGGCTAACAGACACATAAAAAATGCTCAACATCACTTATCATGAGGGAAATACAAATTAAAATCACAATGAGATACAATCTCACACCTGTCAGAATGGCTAAAATTAACAACTCAGGAAATAACAGATGTTGGTGAAGATGTGGAGAGAGGGGAACTCTCTTACATTGTTGGTGAGAATGCAAACTGGTGCAACCACTCTGGACAACATTATGGAGCTTTCCCAGAAAGTTAAAAATAGAGCTACCCTATAACCCAGCAATTGCACTATTAGGTATTTACCCAGAGGATAAAAAAATGCTGATTTGAAAGAGCACATGCACCCCAATGTTATAGCAGCACTATCAACAATAGCCAAATTATGGAAAGAGCCCAAATGTCCATTGACTGATGAATGGATAAAGAAGTGGTGTATATATATATATCTATATATATAAATCTATATCTATCTATCTAGAGTCACCATTTTTTTTGCAATACTTTTATTTGAAGGCTTTGTCAAAAATACAGCCTTTCATGAAGTATTTTGAGAAGGGAGAGGCAGAAAGGAGCATGGAAAAAAGCTAACTTGTCTGCTCCATTAGTTCACATTCAAGTAGGACCATTTTTTTCCACATTCATTTAGATGATATATTTGAAGTTGAAAGTGCTGTCATATGGAATATTACTCAGCCAACAAAAAGAATGAGGTCTTGCCATTTGCAATGATGTAGATGGAAATAAAGTATATTAATTATGCTAAGTGAAATAAGTCAGTCAAAGACAAATACAATATGATTTCACTCATATGTGGAATTTAAGAAACAAAACAGATGAATATATGGGAAGGGAAGGAAAAATAAAATAAGAAAAACAGAGAGGAAGGCAAACCATGAGATTCTTAACTATAGAGAACAAACTGAGGGTGGCTGGAGGGAAGTGGGTAGGGGGATGGGGTAATTGGGTGATGGGCATTAAGGAGGGCACTTGTGTTGCACACTGGGTATTACATGCCAGCAATGAATCACTAAATTCTACTCCTAAAACCAATACTACAGTGTATGTTAACTAACTTGAATTTAAAGAAAAACTTGGAAGAAAAATAATAAAATGATAATCTTGAAAATTAAAAAAAAATGAGATATGAAACTGGCCATGGGCTTAGAACATGTTCTACTCATGCAGTTGTAACATATGCTTGAGGAACTGACTAAGGCATCTTGGCGATGCATGATGGAAGACTACAACCTGAATCTGACTGTGGAAATGGCCTTGGGATTATCTCTGTTCTAAGCATTCAAGTCAATAATGGGCTGTGACATGTCGTGTTTCTTGATGGGAAGGGAAACTACACTAGATTGGCTCTAGACCAAGTCCACACTGCATCAGGCACAGCCCCAGGGACTCCACTGCAACCCCAAACTTGCCTCCTCCCACTTCAAACTCTCCTTCTGACAGTGACTCCATACAGAAGCCCAACTATGATACTGAAGGAGTGGATCCTGATATCTGCCTCTGCAAGAAACCTCTAGTGGAAAGGCCTTCTCATCGGTACAGTGCCCAAGAAAGCCAGTGAGAAGTTCAGTCCCTAGCTCAAACTCCTTGCAGTGTGAGTCGTGTATGACAAGGGTATCACTGGGATACATCAGATTCAATGGAAGCGTTCCTCTGCCAGATATATAAGAATTCCCCAATGGAGAGATTATTGATGAGTCAACACGCTGTAGTCTGCAGATCCAGATACCGTGGATACAGACTATGACCCTGGAGGTTATGACATTGAAAGTGATTTTCTACAGCGGAAGTACTTCCTGTGCCTGATGAACTGCCATCACTACCTCTGGAATTTGGTGATCAATTTCAATCCATAGACCTTTCTAGAGACATGCTTGCTGCAGGTAGTTAGGGTTTTTCACTGAGAAGCCGGCAGAAGTTCAACTTAAATCAGTTCATCTGCCCAATTTCTAACCTGTCAATACTTGGGAACTTCCCCAAACAGGCACTGGTGAGAATAGTACTTGTAGAGAACTACTTCCAGGGTCTCAGAGAGACTTTGAAGCCTCTGCTGTAGAAAACATACCCCTGTCTGGATACTTCCGCAGCCTCGCGCCCTGATGTGTCGGCGTGCTGGGGAGTCTGAGGTCGTGATGAGTGACCGTGAGAGCGGAGACACTGGGCACTTGGAAGAGGTGACAATTTCTTCACCAGATCTGCAATGACTTACGGAAGTCTGAGGTTCAAAAACCTCCAAAGTGCCTGGACTTTAATGAACCTAGAGATTATAGAAATAATCTTCGGCATCATTCTTTTTTTTTTTTTTTAATTTTATTTTATTATATTGTGTTAATCACCATACAGTACATCCCCGGATTCCGATGTAAAGTTCGATGCTTCATTAGTTGCGTATAACACCCAGTGCACCATGCAATACGTGCCCTCCTTACTACCCATCACCAGTCTATCCCATTCCCCCACCCCCTCCCCTCTGAAGTCCTCAGTTTGCCTCTCACAGTCCATAGTCTCTCATGTTTCATTCCCCCTTCTGATTACCCCCCTTTTCTTTATCCCTTTCTTCCCCTACCGATCCTCCTAGTTCTTATGTTCCATAGATGAGAGAAATCATATGATAATTGTCTTTCTCTGCTTGACTTATTTCACTTAGCATTATCTCCTCCAGTGCCGTCCATGTTTCGGCATCATTCTTTGTAGCAGTGCTTAAGTGCTTTTCTCAGTGGGCTAAAACGGGTTTGGCTGCGCTGATCCACACGCCTCCTGACACCGTTAGCCATTTTCAGTGTCCTCACCTACGTTAACTGAAAGAGATTTGTTTTATTTTTTTGTTATTTTTTAAAAGATCTTATTCATTTATTTGAGAGAGAGCAAGAGAGCGAGAGCGAGCACAAGTTGGGGAGGAGGGGCAGAGAGAGAGGGGGAGGTGCTGAGCAGGGATTCCCCGTGGGGGGCTGGATTCCAGGACAGCCAGATCATGACCTGAGCCAGAATCAAGAGTGGACTCTTAATGGACTGAGCCACCCAGGCGCCCCTACCTGAAAGGGATTAATGTTGACTGTGCCATTTCTGAACATCTTTTTGTGTTTATATTTGTCTGTGTTAAAATAATGAAATGAAAATCATTCCTACCATCTTGTTAGCATGATTCATGTATTTATTTGCATAAACTTGATTATTTTAATTTTCCTGTCTTTTTTGGGGCAAATTAATTTTTCATCGTTTCAACTGGATTTTCGAGATATTTTGGGCATTTGTATTTGACTGAATTTTGGTGGTGTTAGTGTCATTACCTAGCACCCTGATTTTTAAATATAATCAGGATTTCTTTAAATGACTTTTTCCACTGAAGTATGATATTTCATTAATACATTTCCATATACTCATTCATTTCTAGCTGTACATATGCTAAGGAAAGATCTGATACATGGACATGTCCTAAATGGATTGCTGTATTTTAGAATTGTGAACACATTTTTTTTATTGGAAAGTGTAATTGTAACTTCTGTATACCTGTAAACCACAATCATCATGACAGACTTCTAATGGTGTCTGTGTATTTTTGATGCAATGGTCTTGCAAAGATTTTTTCCAAAAACCACCATTATCCAGTCTTTCTCACTGACAATAAGTTATTAATAAAAAAAATAAAATAAAATGTTGATTTCATCCAGAAACATCCTCACCGACACATTCGGAATAATTTTGACCAAATCTCTGGACACCCCATGGCCCTGTCAAGTTAACATATAAATTAGCCATCACAATATGGTATATTAGAGTGTGTCTGTCGTGTTAAGAAACAGCAAGGAGGATGATGTGTCTGGAGAGGAGTGAATGTGGTGGGGAGAAGGAAGAAATGAAGCCAGAGAGGTAATGGGGGGCCAGATACACCCAAGCTTGGTAAGGCACTTGGCTGTTACTTGGAGTGGAAGCCAATAAGAGGGATTTGAACAAAGAAGGTTTTTGTTTATTTGTTTCTTTTTAAGTAAATTCTATGCCCATGTGGGCCTCGAACTTGACCCTGAGATAAAGAGTCACACCTGAACAGAGAAGTCTTGATCTGAGTTAAATATTGAGTTCGGCCGGCTGCAGTATTGGATACTGTGTGAGGAAGGCAATAGCAAACACAGAGAGGTTAGTTAGGAGTCCTGTAGTGGGTTGAATGTGGTCCCCCTGCCCCAATATATCCACATCCTAATCCCCAGCACCTGTGAATGTTGCCTTATTTGGAAAAAGGGTCTTTTTTTTTTTTTAAGATTATTTATTTATTTATTTGACAGAGATAGACAGCCAGCAGAGAGGGAACACAGCAGGGGGAGTGGGAGAGGAAGAAGCAGGCTCCCAGCGGAGGAGCCCGATGTGGGACTCGATCCCAGAACGCTGGGATCATGCCCTGAGCCGAAGGCAGACACCTAACGACTGAGCTACCCTGGTGCCCGGGGAAAAGGGTCTTTGTAGACATAACTAAACAAAGTATCTTGAGATGAGATCATCCTGGATTATCCAGGTGGCTCTGAAAGCGAATGACAAGTGTCCTTACAAAGAAAGACAGAGGGGGATTTGAGACAGACAGAAGAGGAGGACAAGAGGAGGCAGAGAGAGAGTGACATGTCCACACATGAAGAAATACTGACAGCCTCCAGAAGCAGGAAGGGGCCAGGAAGGAGTCTCTCCTAGAACCTCCAGAGGGAGGGCGGCCCTACCCATTACCTTCATTTTGGACTCCTGGTCTTCAGAACTATGAGAGAATAAACTTCTATTGTTTTAAGCCATCCCCAACGTGTAATATGTAATTTGTTACAGCAGCTACAGGAAATGAATACAAGGCCCTTGTGATAATCCCAGTGTGAGAGATCTCTCCCTCAGCTTTTTTCCATGAACTCTGGATCCTGACTGCCTAATGGTGGTCACCAGGATTAGCCAAAAGGCCACTCAATCTCGACTTCAAATAGAAAACGTTATGCCTCTTTCCTCAGGCTCTGCTCCATGTCCTGAATTTCCTATTTCAGTTGATGGTATATCACTTTTTAGAGTTTGACTCTGAGTAGTTTTATGTACTACTCATTCCCAAGCAGAGTTAAGCACTCTCTTTCTTTTTTCCCCCCTCATAGGACCTTGCCTATAGAACTATAATAACATTTATTATGTTTTATTACATTTTTGTCTCTTTCATTACACACTCTGGAGGGCAGGGACTGTGTTTTGTTTATCTTGTGGTCTTAGCACCTGGCATATTGCCTGTTTGGAGTATAGGTTTAATATGATTTGATGATTTACAAAATAAATGATCCATCTTCCTAGTCACACAAGCCAGGAGTTTTGGAGATACTCTTGGTTCTAAATGCCTCATTAACCCCTATATTTAACTGGTCATTTAGTTCAATTCACTTTACTTTCCAAATATCTTTTGTTTCAGCTTTCCACCATCCATCCTCATTGTCATCAACTTGGTTTTCATAACTGTTCACTTGCACCATTTCAAAGTCTCTTGCTTCCTTCAGTTCTATCCTTCTATGGTCTATTCATCATATGGCCACAAGGATGAGGTTTTAGACATGTACAGTTGATCATATCATTTCCTGTTAAAGTGACTTTGATGACTTTCAAAGACCTTATCTGACATACAAGATTTTTCATGATTAAGCCATTTTCCTGTATGTCCTTATAATACATCTGTGCTGAGCCACTTGTCTTCATTCATGTAAATCTCTATATCTGTATCTTGCTCACAGAGCACTGGTGATAGGCTCTCAGGGGAGGGAGATTTAAAAAACATGATTCCTATCCTCACTGAATTCCTAGTTGCATATCAGAGACAGTAATTTTAAATATTATAACTGTTCCAATAAAATTGATTATAACAGTAATATAAACATTTGAAAATAATATGTAACCTACACTGGGGGATGGAATTGTCAGACCCAGCCTCCTAGTAGGAGCTCTCTGAAAGGATGACTGGGAATTGGCCAGGTAAAGAAGGACAGGTAAGGTTTTAAATTTTTTTCCAGTTAAATTCATTCCATGCAATGACAGAAAGTGCCTTGTTAGGGAAAATGGTTGTGTGAGCCTGTGTGTATGAGTTGGAAGTGATAAGACTGCAATTAATGGAAGGGGCCAGATCAGGAACTATGTTGTATACCAGGTGAAGGGGGTTGCATGTTACACTCAAGGCAGTAAAGAGCTACTGAAAGATGTAGTGAGTAAGTGGCATGATCATATTTGTGTTTTAGGGAAATAATTCTGGGAGCAATTTAGTGAATGGATTGGGTAGAGCAAGAACGAAGATGGTGGAAGACCTTGACAATGATCCACCAATATATTATGAGAACCTGAATTATGTCAGTATCAGGGAACCAGAGAAGAAGGTATAAATTTGAAGGGTAGAAATAATAGTAATTGAAGCCTGACCATATGGGTCAGGGAGAAGAATGAATCAAGGATGATTCTTAGGTTTCTGGTTTGGGTGAAGAGAAAAACACAAGGATATATATGAAGAAGGTATTGGAAAGAAGATGATCACACTGAACCAAGATGCTCAATGGACATCAAAGTGGAGATATGAATGCACAATTAAATATAGTGTTTGGAGCCCAGAACATTCATTTTGGTTTCAGAGATATGTACATATATATCTATATTGGAGTTACCGGCTTATAGGCATTATTTGATGTCTTGGAGATGATATAATATCAGGTTAGGAAAAGTATTCATGTGAGAGGAAAAGCTAAGAAGAGAGGCAGTTTGAAAGTCTGAGAACCTTAAAACTTAGGAGATGATTGAAGGAAGAGGAGAAAGTAGAGGGACAAGAAAGGAGAAAAACCATGAAAGGGTCTTAACAGCCAACGGAGGAGGACAGAATGACACAGGAAGATGCCCTCCAGGGTTAGGTGTGGCAAAAGTCCAGTAACATAAAAATTTTTAAATTTTTCTTTCAATATGGCAACAAGAAGGTCTTTCATGATGTTGGTAATTGCAGTGCCAGGAAAGAGTGAGGAGAGAAACTGGCTGACAGCAGTGATTCAAAGACCAGATTAAGTGTTTACAAATTGGAGCCATAAGGTTATACACAACTTTTTCAAGTAGGAACCATTTAGGCATTAGAGAGAATGATGTAGAGTTCTGGCTACAAGAAACTAGACAGTCAAGGAGCAAGACTTTTCAAACAAAAAAAGTGGGAAGAATATTTCTATGCTGAAGAAAAAGAGATAGAGAGAGAGAGAGCTAGAGATAGAGTCAAGAAGGGATAATTAATTTAATGATATCCTTAAAGACATGGAGGAAGAATTAAATACAGAGCTCAGGGGAAAATACTTAACCAGAATTTTCCAGGGAAAAGAATAACTAAAGAATAGGGAGACAACAAGTTAAAAGGCCTGGATGTGAGCACTAGAGCTAATTAAATAAGCTAACTCATTTTATTAGAATCTGAGAAAAAAAGTCAAGATTTTCTCCTGAAAGTGAAAATTTGGCTTGCAATAATGCAAAACTAAAATATGGCAAATATACAAAAATAAAATGCAAGATATTATTATTATTTTATTACTACTTAAGATTTTGCTTATTTTTTTGAGAGTGAGAGAGAAAGAGAGATCATGAGCAGGGGGAATGGTAGAGGGAGAGGCAGACCCCCCGCTGAGCAGAGAGCCCAATGTGGGACTTGATCCCAGGACCCTGGGATCATGACCTGAGTGGAAGGCAGATGCTTAACTGACTGAGCCACTCAGACTCCTCTATTGTTATTATTTTTTAAATATTTCTTCAGCAGACTCCAGGGTGAGCTTGGAGCCGGAGGCGCGGCTCTATCTCACAAGCCTGAGATCATGACCTGAGCTGAAACCAAGAATTGAACGCTTAACTGACAGCCACCCAGGCACCCCAAAAATGTAAGATATTATTAACAACTGACAAGTAATGATGGTAGGGCTGATGATTAAACATGTTCTAAATGAAATAAGATAGCTTAAAAGATTTTGACTGACTCCTACTCAGTCTTACGGTCTCCATTTGGATGTAGCTTACTTCATAAAATGTTCTCTGAATATTTTAGTCAAGATGGGGTCTCTTCTATGGGTGTCTGTAGCATCCTTTGCTTTCCCTTAATTGTCTTTAAAATACTGAGTTGTAAATACCTGTTCACTTACTTATATTTCAACTAGATTTTAAGCTGCACATGGGCAAAGGCTAGGTTTATCTTTTTTGGCATTTGATTTTCAAATTTTATCACAGTCGTTGGTATAGAGTAAGGGCTCAATATGTATTTGTGACTGAATATATGAGTTTCACTTTTGATTCTGAAGTTTGGATTTATAGATTAAAAATTATTAAAAAAATAAACATAAGTATTTATAGAATTTTAAAAAATAGGACGCATTTTCCTATATATTAAGACTCGCATAGAGAGCTGATTGATGTGGTAAAGAATAAAGAAGAAATGATTAAAAAACAGCATTAAAGGATAGACTTAATATGAAACATATACCTGATAACAATGTTTATAAATGAGTTAAACTCCTCTATTAAAAGAACAGTAAGTTCACGTAGAATATTTTTTTAAAGATTAAAAAAGAATTTATTCATTTGACAGAGCACAAGCAAGGGAGTGGCAGGCAGGGGGAGAGGGAGAAGCAGGCTTCCTGCTGAGCAGGGAGCTGGATTGGGGGCTTGATCCCAGGACCCTGGGATCATGACCTGAGCTGAAGGCAGATGCTTAGCCAACTGAGCCACCCAGGCGCCCCCATATAGGATTTTTTAAAAAAAGATTTATTTATTTGAGAGAGAGAGAGAGAGAAATAATGAGTGGGGGAGGGGCAGAGGGAGAGAATCCCCAAGCAGACTCCCTGCTGAGCACAGAGCCTGACTCAGGGATCAATCCCACGCCCCATGAGATCACTACCTGAGCTGAAACCACTAGTTGGGTGCTTAAACTATTGAGCCACCTAGGAGGTCCTCATGTAGGATTTTAAAAAGTCATCAAGATAATGTTGAAAAAAGATACCATTCAAGAAAAATCGCCTAAAAAGTTGAAAGTTAAAGAATAAGCAAAGGTCAATACAAAAAGAAGGCTGGCATCCAAAGCAAAACCATTACCAATTTATATTGATAAAGGGTAAAATTCACATTTGGTCATCCCCTTTTCACTATCTCTATCCCTTTGTGTATGTGTATATTTAGTTAATGAGTTATTGCTCTTGTGTGTTGTTGTTGTTTTGTTTGTTTTTAGAGAGGGGGAGGGGCAGAGGGAGAAGGAGAGAGAATCTTAAGCAGGCTCCACGCTCCACGAGCCCTAGTGGAGCTGGATCACACAACCCTGAGACCATGACCTGAAATCAAGAGTTGGATAGTTACCTGACTGAGCCACCCAGAAGCCCCTGCTGTTGTGTTTTAAAGCATATTCTGGATATCTTATTCTTTGACTAATAACCACTTACATAATGTAAATATTAGAAATTTTTGTATTCTATAAACAGAGACCATATTCATAAAACATTAAAGCATGATCACATATTAGAACACATAAACTCCGTATGTTATTTTAAAAAAAAGCAGACAATTTATAGGACACAACCCCTGAACATAAGTAGTAAAAAAATAAATATAAACAATATAAGTTTGATAAAAGACTCAATCACTTGGAGGGGCACCTGAGTGGTTAAGTTGGGTCGTAAGTGTCTGACTCTTGGTTTAGGCTCAGGCCATGATCTCAGCCTGCATCAGGCTTCATGCGCAGTGGGGAATCGGCTTGGGATTCTCTTCCTCTGCCCCTCCTCTGCTCATGTGTGCTCTCTCTCTCAAATAAATAATTTTTTTTTAAAAAGAAGACTAAATGACTTGGAAATTTAAAAAAATTATCCTGAGTAGCTTCCAGGTCTAAAGGAAAACAAAATTGCAATTATAGGATAATAAGAATAGCATGACAGCCACAATCATATGACTGCACTTGAGAATTTTAAATGTGCTATTTATTAGAGAAGAAAAATGAAGTTTAAACAGACTGAGTGTTAATTTAAGAAGTTAAAAGAGGGTAGTATTATAGGGAATCTAAGAACATCAGTAGGATGGAACAAAAAAGATTAAAGCAGAAAATTACGAATTTAAAAACAAATTCTAGGACATACATTCAAAACACAGTTCATTGAAAGGGTCGATTATTAGACCAAACTGAAGCAAAACAAAGAAAACAATAAAAGCAACAGGAGAGAGAGAGGCACATTAGAAATGAAAATGGTAATAACCACTAATATATGAAAATTTCATTCTTATAGAGATAATTTTTCCCAAATCATTTATAAACATGATGCATTCCAGTTAAAGTTGTGAAACTTTCTTCAGGGGCAGATTTGACAAAATGATACTAAAGTCATCTGCAACTAATGTTGCAATGAACATGAGGGTACAGATATCTCTTTAAGATAGTAACTGAATTTTCTTCAGATATATACCCAGAAATGGAATTGCTGGATCATACAGTTGTTCTATTTTTTAGTTTTGGAGGAACTTGCATACTGTTTTCCATAGTGGCTGCACCAATACATATTCCCTCCAACAGTGCACAAGGGCTTCCTTTTCTTCAGATCCTTGTCAGCTCTGTTACCGCTTTCTTATCTTTTTGATAATAGTCGTTCTAACAGGTGTGAGGAGATAGCTCATTGTGGTTTTTGATTTGCATTGTCCTGATAGTTACTGATGTTGAGCATTCTTAACATACTTAAGTCTGTTCTCTCTTTCTTCCTTCCCCCTTCCCTTCCTTCCCATCTCCCTCCCTTCCTTCCCATCTCCCTCCCTCTTCCTTCCTTCCTTCCTTCCTTCCTTCCTTCCTCCCTCCCTCCCTCCCTCTCTCTTTTTCTTTCTTTTTTCCTTTCTTTCGTTCTAGACTTATTTACTTTAGAGAGAGGGAGCAAGAAAGAGTGTGAGTGGGGGGAGGGGCAAAGGGGTGGGAGAGAATCTCCAGCAGACTCCCCGCGAGCAGGGAGCCCGATATGGGGCTCAATCCCAGGACCCTGATCATGATCTGAGCTGAAATCAAGAGCCAGCTGCTTAACCAACTGAGCCACCCAGGCACCCCTCCTTTTTTTTTTTTTTAAACACATAATCTTCACCAGACAGGTTTTATCCACACTCAATAGAATGGGAAAGTTCAGGGGGACGATGCCACCATGAGCCTCTGGGTCACTTGTTATCATCATGTTATGTGACTGGCAAAGCCTCTTGTGTTTGATGGGCCTGAGAATGTGGTTGCTAACTGCCCCATATTCCTTTATTCGCTAATTTTTTCATTCTTTCAACAAACATGTATTGAATACCCTATTTGTCCTTTTATTTGTTCTTAACTCTTGGGCACAGTCCTGTGTTAGTTTTCGATTACTGCCTAATAAAATGCTACAAACTTAGTGGCTTAAAACAATACAAATTTATGATTTCATAGCTCTATAGGTCAGAAGTCTGACACTGGGCTAAAATCAATGTTGGCAGGGCTCCATTTCTTCCTTGAGGTTCTAGGGGAGAATCTGTTTCTTTGCATTGTCCAGCTTCTAGAGGCTCATATTCCTTGGCTTGGGGGGCCTCCTTTCCATCTTCAAAGCCAACAACGTAGCATCTCTCTGACTCCATTTCCCTTGTCACAGCTCTTTCTCTGACTCCCTTCCTATTTTTTCCCCACTTTTATTTATTTATTTATTTTTAAAGATTGTATTTATTTATTTGACAGAGACAGAGACAGCCAGCGAGAGAGGGAACACAAGCAGGGGGAGTGGGAGAGGAAGAAGCAGGCTCATAGCAGAGGAGCCTGATGTGGGGCTCGATCCCATAACGCCGGGATCACGCCCTGAGCCGAAGGCAGATGCCCAACTGCTGTGCCACCCATGCGCCCCTTTTTCCCACTTTTAAAGACCATGTGATGACATTGGGTCTACCCAGCTAATGCAGGAAATCTCCCTATTTTAAGGTTATCTGAATAGCAATCTTAATTCCATCTGCAACCTTAATTCTTTTTGTCATGTAATGTCACATATTCACAGGTTCTAGGGATTAGAACATGGACATCTTCGGGGGACCATTATTCCGTTTACCACATGAGCCCTTGGAATCTTCTTGTCTTTTTTTACTGGGTGACACAAAATTCTTATTTCTTCGTTTTTTTTCCCTCTCGATGTTTCTCTAGAGGAGTTGATCTCTTGTCTTCTAAAGAAGTTGATCCTTCATCCCTTCTGCACCTCACACACTGAGCTGACTCCCGGGTCTGACATTTTCTGGTCTCTTTTTCCCACCATATACTATTAACCACAGTTTTGCATTCTAAGCACCTCTTATCCTTTGTGTTTGGGCAAGCGACCCTATTAACTTCCTGGTAATGTTGAGAGTTGCATAGTTACAATGTAGAGAGTTAATCACAGTGAATAATTCTAATGAAAACTCCTATGGTCTTTAGCTATAGGGGAAAAGACAGATATTGCCCTTCTGTGTGGTGTTATGCAGTAATAGCTACGGATGTTAAAATTTCAATGCTAGCTCATCCATCACTTTATTTTTCAATTAGCTTTACCACAGTAAGAACAATGTTAGAGATGGATTATGAAGAAAGATTTATAGAACCAGAGAATGAGAAACAGGTTTTAAATTTTTACAAGATGTGCAAAGTACTTAGAATCAAGGGGATTATATCTATTTGTACTTAGAAGACAATTTATTAGAGATAAAAAATTTTAAAGAGAAAATGCCAGGCAAATAAACTATTATTATTATTAAAAGATTTTATTTACTTGAGAGAGAGAGAAGAGATAGCAGGAGTGGGGGGAGGGTCAGAGGGACAAGCAGACTCCCCGCTCAGCACAGAGCCCAATGTGGGACTTGATCCCAGGACCCTGAGATCATGGCCTGAGCCGAAGTCAGACACTTAACTGACTGAGCCACCCAGGTGCCTCCAAATAAACTATTAATCATGTGAAAACAGTAAAGAAGCTTTTAGCTTGCACTTACAAACATAACAAATTAGGTGAAAAATTCACAACAAATCATAAACACCTACTAAGTTCATGGCTGAAGAGGTTTTCATTGTATGAAAATATTTTGTTATACAATTTAGTTATTTTATTTAATTCTTTCAGGAATCTAAATTTACTATAAATGGGAAAAATGACCTAAAGGCACACTGATGATATTCACTTTCTGAAATGGCAACCTGACCAATTTGGTTATAGTCTATTTTAATTACAGTTAATACTCATTTTCCTTTAATTTTTATTCCACAGGCAAAGCACTATTCATTCTTATAAATTAAGTTCTTAAATCCAAAATTTGTTGTGGACAAACATTAAACACACCTAGAAATGTTTAAATTTTCTTTCTACAAGGAACCAGTTTTAAGTTTCTCTAAAATGTACAATAATATTTCACTGAAAAGTGATAAATGAGGAAAAGTGATAAAATAGTATGTACTTTCATGGTTTTTGAAAATTTTCCTTTTTAAAAAAGCATGTCAGGATGTCAGCAGGATTGATGAACCTACTGTAACGAGTACTGGATGAAAAGAGGAGTTGGTTTTGTTTCTTTGATGACTTTCAGGCTGAATTATCTACCTCTGAGACTAAACCCAGGTTCCCTAACAAGAAGAGGTGGAAGGATAGAAAGTCTTTAACGGACTTTCAGTTCATTTTGCCAATAAACAGAAGTTCGGAAAAGCATTAGGTTAAACCTTGAAAATGGAATGTCTCAACATGACCTCTCAGAAACCTACCCACTTGCCCTTGTCCCTCTAACAAATGAATTCCGTTTTGGTGGTGGTGGTGGTGGGTGTTTGATGTTACGGACGTTTGAAATCCTGAGGGTACTAGAAGATAGTTGGAGCGATCTGTGTTATTAGATTTGTTTTTCCTTCTAAAGATCAAAACGGAGCTATGGGTTTATGACCAGCTCTCTTAGGCACTCAGGTGGATTTTTTTTTGCTTGGCTGGCTCAGTTGAGTAGATGGAATTGCAATGTAGTAACACAATACATTTTAAAAGCATCTGAGTAACTAAGGCACTTCAACAAATCTTAGTGCTACTGAAGCTCCGAATCAGCCATTTGTAATTTGCTTGTAACCTTAGCAACAAATTCAGTTAGTGAATATTTACATCTGACAGATCTAACGTGCTTCTTTATTAGGAAGAGAAAGACTTTTATTCAAAATCTTCTCTATACAATTTGAAACATGCTCAAATTTTCAGAGTCCTAGGTTGAACATGCTTCAAGTGGTCATTGGCGGGTCCTAAAGTTATCAGAAATCTGGGAGCAGGGAACAAGTAAGACACAATATGAAATATATATGCAAAAAAGAACGGGAAATGTAGTCCTTTATTTTTTAAGGTATTGACAGAATCTATTTAAAGAGCTGGTATTTAAGAAGGAACATGAGCAGTAAGGAGAGGGGATTTTTTTTTTATGTGTGCATGTGTTATGTTGCAGTAATGAGAAGAATCTAAATCACATTTCCTGTAATGTCCTGAGATCGAATGTTATATATTTGACTTTAAAAAAAAAGCACATGCTGAGAAAAAGAAACCAACACGTATTCTATGCTAAGGAATGAGAGGGTTGGGACTTTGAGACACGCTTCAGAGAACAATGTGGGTGGGGAGTTTTTAAAATGAATTATCCACTTGCAACGTATTCAGAAAATTTTGATCAAGACAGTCCTTTGATTTTAGTAACACATGGGATTTCGCACTTTCTCTGAGCAATTCGAGTTTCCTTCTCAGAATCTTTTGACTGTTTAGCTTAAATTGTATCATGTTATAAACTGAAAATTTTATGAGCTCAAATGTAAAATGATTCTCAAAAATAAAATAAAATAGAAAAACAATTTTAGCAATAAAACTTTTTGGTTTCAGATTTGAAAATTCTTATTCAATGTCCCACTCAGTGGATGAGAAAACCCTTCCCATATCTACCTGTAGATAAAACAGATTCTAGGGCATCACTCTTCCATTCGTGCTTAAAGCCCGTATGCAGGAGAAGATGGAAAGTCAGAGATTGAATTTTAAAATTAATTAATAAAAAATGCCCCCTCTTTATGTAATTAAAAATTCAAGTATAGAAAATTGTGTTACATATTTGGAGAGCAGCATAGGACACAAAAGTTATTGGTGAAAAATGAATCAGTATTAATACGAAAATAAATATCATAGGATTTAACGGACCTTATTCTAGGAAGCCTATCATTACTTGTCAATGTAAAGAATTTAAAACATAGGATTATATATTGGTTCTCTTCTAACTAACACTTTAAAATGTGCCTAGTATAAACTGGAGTTCTGTTGGATAAAAATGCAAGTTAGTGTAAAACATTATCGTTTGACTAAGACAATCAGACATTTTAGATAATTTCGTTTCTGCATACCCCTTTCTTCCTAAAATTCCACTGAAATAAAAATGGTTCTGGGAGTAGTTGACAATTATATTCTTAATTTAAATATTTACTTTAGAAAAGACGATTTGAATTTTACTCATAAATGGGTTTTGAAAGCGCTTTATCTTACAACAATCGGGCATGAGTCAACATGGATTTTTGACAAATAAATCCCGTCAAATGAATCAACTTTTTTAAAAGCTGAAATAATCACGGTCATAAATAAACCTTCTCCACACTTTAAAAAAACCAAACCTGTCTAGACAATTTGATTTTAGCATTCCTGGAATATAGTAGTAACACCTACCATTTGCTGGGCAACTACTTCATGCGATTCTTTTCCAGGAACTTTTCATGGTTTTTCACTAAATTCTCAAAAAGTTATGGGGCAATTATCTTCATATTACAGTTAAAGAAAATGAGGTCTCTGAGTTTAAGTGACTTGTCCCAGATCATACTGTAAATGGCAGAGGCAGAGCTGGAATATAAGCATCTTTTCCTGAAGACCCTGTTCTTTGCCTCACCCTTCAGCTGCCTTCCGGACGCCAAAGACAGCACTGGCTCTTAGGATGACCAGCTGTCCCAGGATTCCCAGGAAAGAGGGATTCCGAGAATGTGGGACTTGAGAAAGTCTTGGGCGAGTTGGTCTCTTTAGCTGTAGTGTGTTCTTACAGCTAGTGCATGCTTGACAAGGCCATGCTGTTCTATTAGAAGCTTATCCCTGTTAAATTATCGGCACTGGTGAGGCTATTTCTCTCACAAGTAAGAAAAAACTCAGAGAGCTGCCTCCTGGAATAGCTGGAAAATTGTGCTGGCCAGCTCTTGACACATAGGAAGAATTAAGTGTGCTTTTTATTAATCCATCCTAAGTGTAGAATTCCTAGATACAAATTTGAAACATTTTATCACACTCCAGGACTCTACAAAGTTAAAGAGACTATTAATCAAGGATGTATTTGCATTTTTTTTCTCTAATGAAAGCAGAATTGGGGTGTTCTCTGAATAAAATGCCTTCCTTGTTAATATAGTCAACCACTTACCAATCCTTTACTTTTCAATCTAATCCTTTTCCTTGTGACTATTCTCACATCTTTTTCATTTGATATATATATATATAAAATAAATATATATTTTCTTTTTCAGTAGGATCTTTTTTTAATTAATTAATTAATTTATTTTTTAAAGATTTTATTTATTTATTCGACAGAGATAGAGACAGCCAGCAAGAGGGAACACAAGCAGGGGGAGTGGGAGAGGAAGAAGCAGGGTCATAGCGGAGGAGCCTGATGTGGGGCTCGATCCCATAACGCCGGGATCACTCCCTGAGCCGAAGGCAGACGCTTAACCGCTGTGCCACCGAGGCACCCCAGGATTGAAAGTTTCTTAATGGTGGCATGCATTCCTTTAGGTGGGCATAAAGGTAAGATCACAGGCTCTGGGACAGACTGCTAAATTTCTAGCTGTTGATCATGAGCAAAATTAGTTAACTTTCCTGTTTCTAGTTCCTTTATCTTTAAAATAGGGACCAAATTAGTTCTTACCATATAAGGTTATTGGAGACATTGAGTTATTTATGTTAAACATTTACAATAATACCTGGCACGGAGGAAGTGCTAGATAGGTCCAGCTGGATTAATCATGTTGACTTTTTAAAACAATCATTTATTTATTTAAATCCAATTAGCCAACATATAGTACATCATCAGATTCAGCTGTAGTACTCAATGATTCATCAGTTGCGTATAAGACCCAGTGCTCATCACATCACATGCCCTCCTTAATTCCCATCACCCAGTTACCCCCTCCTCCCAACCACCTACCCTTCAGAAACCCTCACTTTGTTTCCCAGAATCAAGAGTCTCCCTCTCTGATTTCTTCCCATTCAATTTTCCCTCCTTACCACTATGATCCTTTGCACTATTCCTCACATTCCACATATGAGTGAAACCATATGATAATTGTCTTTCTCTCATTGAATTATTTCATTTAGCGTAATACCCTCTAGGTCCATCCATGTTGATGTAAATGGTAAGTACTCATCCTTTCTGATGGCTGAGTAGTATTCAATTGTATATATGAACCACATCTTTATCCATTCGTCTGTTGAAGGACGTCTTGGCTCCTTTCACAGCTATTATGGACGTTGCTGCTATGAACATTGGGGTACAGGTGCCCCTTCTTTTCACTACCTCTGTATCTTTGAGGTAAATACCCAGTAGTGTAATTATTGGGTTGTAGGGTACCTCTATTTTTTTTTAAGATTTTATTTATTTATTCGACAGAGAGAGACAGCCAGTGAGAGGGGGAACACAAGCAGGGGGAGTGGGAAAGGAAGAAGCAGGCTCCCAGCGGAGGAGCCTGATGTGGGGCTCGATCCCAGAATGCCGGGATCACACCCTGAGCTGAAGGCAGATGCTTAATGACTGCGCCACCCAGGGGCCCCAGGGTACCTCTATTTTTAACTTCTTGAAGAACCTCCCTACTGTTTTCCAGATTGGCTGCACCAGCTTGCATCCCCACCAACAGTGTAAGAGGGTTCCCCTTTCTCCACATCCTCGTCAACATTTGTTGTTTCCTGTCTTGCTAATTTTAGCCACTCTAACTGGTGTTAAGGTGGTATCTCATTATGGTTTTGATTTGTATTTCCCTGATGACAAGTGATGTGGAGCATTTTTTCATGTGTCTATTGGCCATTTGTATGTCTTCTTTGGAGAAATGTCTGTTCATGTCTTCTTCCCATTTCTTGACTGGATTATTTGTTTTTTGGGTGTTGAGTTTGATAAGGTCTTTATAGATCTTGGATACCAGCCTTTTATCTAATATGTCATTTGCAAATATTTTCTCCCATTCCATAGATTGCCTTTAGTTTTGTTGAATGATTTCTTTGCTGTGCAGAAGCTGTTTATCTGGATGAAGTTCCAACAGTTCATTTTTGCTTTTGTTTCCCTTGCCTTTAGAGATGTGTCTTGCAAGAAGTTGCCGCAGCCAAGATCAAAGAGGTTGCTGCCTGTGTTCTCCTCTAGGATTTTCATGGATTCCTGTCTCACATTTAGGTCTTTCATCTATTTTGAGTTTATCTTGTGTATGGTGTAAGAAAGTGGTCCAGTTTCATTCTTCTGCATGTGGCTGTCCAATTTTCCCAGCACCATTTTTTGAGGAGATTGTTTTTTTTTCCCCATTGGATATTCTTTTTCCTGCTTTGTCAAAGATTAGTTGACCATAGAGTTGAAGGTCCATTTCTTGGGTCTGTATTCTGTTCCATTGATCCATGTGTCTGTTGAAAAAGAAAACCAAAGCTGGGAGCATCACAATGCCTGACTTCAAGCTATATTACAAAGCTATGTTTGTCAAGACAGCATGGTACTGGCACAATCATGTTTACTTTTACTGGTCTTCGATGATGCTATGGTGTTCTTTGTAATGGGTGCATTCACTGTCACAGCTGACGTGTTGGCTACAGTTGGGGAGTATTTGGCATGTAGCATGTGTGCTGAAAGTTTCACAGCCCCTTTTTCTAAGAAATAGGAATTTGTTGTTCTCTGTTTTTGATGTACTTTCAATCCTCTGTTGTAAGGAAGAGTATAATGTTTCTTACCAGAATTCAAAGAGGCTGCCATCTTAAATTTGAGGCTAGAATGTTCTCTGTATATTAGCTGAAAGCAATCTCTCTGGTCATTCTCCTTGCTCACTTTTTTTTTTTCTGTGTGAATTACAAATGATTCATAAATGCTAAGACCAGTTTAGTTAAGGAGAAAATGCTCCCTGACTGTGTAAAATAAACCTAAGGTATATCATTTATTTACATTATGTGCACTTTGAGGTAGTCAGCTAGGCTCTTTAAGACGGTAAAAGATTGTCAAGCAACGAGGCTTAGCAGTGACCTAAAAAGATTTACCCACTATTACATGAAAGTGCTTTCATTAAAATGTAAATTTCAAGTGAAAGAAATTACACCTTTGTAATTTTGCTTTCCAGAGACTGGCACACACTTTAGGATATATGCCTTTTAAATACCATACAACTCCACTTCCATCTGTTATACCCACTGCATTGTGTCAATGATTCAGAACACTTATTGACATAGTGAGTCATTCTACTCTTGGTTAATCAAGAGAGGTTACAACTGCTTTAAGGAGTCATGGTATGGTAGTATGCACAGAAAGCAGCTCAGATGTAAAAACAATAAACGGAAGAATGTAAAAACAATAAACAGAGGGACAGATTTGAAGGATTTGAAATCTCATTGCGTGGTTTCTTTTCTGTTGGTTTATAATGCCAAGTTATCTAACATAATAATATTAATAATTGTTTAGTAAATTTTAATAAGTACCAAGAATTATGTTGAGCAGATTAATAATTATTATTGCTTGAATTTAAAGGTTGTGATCAATTTTGTGAAATATGACCAAAAATGTGAAATAGTGACAGAAATTATTAAAAGTATTTCTTTTGGTTGACCGTTTATTTAACAAGTTCTGCTACAATAGAGCAATAATTCAGGAAAGCACGAAGGCAAGGTGTTTTCCGTCTCTCTGAAGGTGTTATATTGGGAAAAACCAACATATCTTTGTTGAAATTAGAGCTTTACCTTTTCTAAGAAGCTTCTGATCCTCTAAACTAATTTCCAAATATCTCCTTGGTCATTATATTAGAAGTGATGCAGTGATCTTTGAAAATGCAGGAAGTCTTTCTGGAATGTTGACCTCAGAACATTTTGGGCCAGTATTGCTGAACTATCCCTCTTGGCATCTAGGCACTGGGGTGCCCTTAACGAGGAATACTTAAGTATAGCTAAGATGTTTGGAAAGAACACCACAAGCCAGGAGCTGAATTCAGTGACAAAGGACCAGCTTCCTTGCTTGTTTGTCTTATATTCCCCTGTCCTGAATATTGATTTTGTGCCTGGGTATTCCTTTATTTCTTGAGTAATAGGAAGCAATTGCCCAGAGAGTTGATTATAAAGGTCACTAAAGGGCCAGAGTAGTAAATTGGAAGTTTGGTGCCAGTTAACTCAGCTTTCTAAAAACCACACTCTAGATAATTATTAATATATAATAATTAATATAATGATAATAAAATACATTTCTCTCTCTCTCTGGAACTGGGGGAGGGCTTCTCCTGTTCTTGTTCAATAAAGCCTCTCTGGAACATAGTTGTGATACTTGGAGATGAGGCAGGCATTTTGTGACCATAATGATATTAGAAATCTTGGGAGAAAAAAACGACATATGTAATTTCTTTGTTTGGAATTTTGGTGCTTGTAAATGCAGATTACACACTAGAATTACAGGTAGTGTCACCAGCTCTAAGACCTGGTGGTAGTTATCAGCCCCTCAAATTCTGAAGTGAAATATGGCATACCCATTATTCATGTATGAATAACATGTATTCATGTTTCCAGACTTTTGTTTTCCTCTGCCTGCCAAGAGGATTCAGATTTCTGTGGGTCAGTTATGTCCTTCTCTGCAGGCTTTGAGGGGAGCTGCATTGACAGGATTCTCTTTATATTTTATGACACGAGTCAAAATGTAAGGATGATGACGGGACAATAGTCTTGCAGGTAGGTCAGGAGGAAAAGTCTCTTTTTTCTACTTTTTAGGGACTGTGTATAAAAGAGATACGAGAGCAATGGTTGTGTGTGAAGAAAGTAGTTATGGGGTTCAAGCTGCCTACATATGGCAGGTATTGAGGGTTTAGAAATTTGGTGCTATCTAGCCCCTGCATCCCTTGCCTTTCTAACATAGAGCCTGGAAAGCAATGTGCTCAATGTCTTGAGCCCCCTTTTAGGTAGGAGGGCCATTAAACATGATTCTGCCTGGGAAGATACGGGATAAAATGTATGGGGAAGCAAAAATTGCATTTCTGAATAAAGCCTTGCGAGGAGAAAGCTCTTGAACCATTTCCTGTTATCCCTCTAGAACATGGAATATCTTGCAAACATGATGATGAAAGTCACTTGCTGAGGATAGCAAGATAGGAGAAAGAAGGAGCAACATGGCAGATCTCCTGCACTGAAATGGGATTTCCTACCTCTGGACATTGTAAGCAAAAAATAAGAAAAAAGGAAAACCTTGTGTGTCAGATAGGGGCCTGGAAGACACAAGAGATGGACTCAGAAGGCTTTAAAAATAATTTAACGGGGCGCCTGGGTGGCTCAGTCGTTAAGCGTCTGCCTTCGGCTCAGGGCATGATCCCAAGCCCCTGGGATCGAGCCCTGCATCAGGCTCCTCCGCTGGGAGCCTGCTTCTTCCTCTCCCACTCCCCCTGCTTGTGTTCCCTCTCCTCGCTGGCTGTCTCTCTCTCTGTCAAATAAATAAATAAAATCTTNTTTTAAAGATTTTATTTATTTGACAGAGATAGAGACAGCCAGCGAGAGAGGGAACACAAGCAGGGGGAGTGGGAGAGGAAGAAGCAGGCTCATAGCGGAGGAGCCTGACGTGGCTCGATCCCATAATGCCGGGATCACGCCCTGAGCCGAAGGCAGACGCCCAACCGCTGTGCCACCCAGGCGCCCCAATAAATAAAATCTTAAAAAAAATAATTTAACGAAGAGACTCTTTACAGAGATGTGAGGGAGGATAAGGAAATGTGTTAGGATTCATCAGAGAAATAAAACCAATAGGCTCCTTCCTTCCTTGTTCCTTTCTTCCTTCTTTCTTCCTTTCCTTCTCTCCTTCCTCCCTTCAGCCACCCACCTACCCTTCTTCTTTCCTCCCTCTTCCAACTCCCTCCCTTCCTTTTTTCCCTTTCTTCCTTTCCTTCTTGGAAGCCGTGTATGTGATTACGGAGGCTGACAAGTCTAAAATCTGCAGAGCTGATGTCTCAGTCTCAGGCCAAGGGCCAGCAAGTTATTATAGAGCCAAGAGATGCTGATGGCTTAGCTTGAATGCCATCAGGCAGCAGGATTCAGTCTTACTTGGGGGAAGAGTCAGGCTTGCTTTCTATCCAGGTCCTCAATGAATTGGATCAGGCTCACCCACATTAGGGAGGACAACCCACTTTACTTGGTCTACCAATGTAACCATTAATCTCATTCAAAACTTCTTCACAGACACACTGGGAATAATGTCTGACAAAATATCTGGCCACCCATGGCCCATGAAAATGCACACATAAAATCAACCATCACAGGAACTAACAAGAGATAGTGCAACATCCAGGGATTAGAAACAGTGGGGATTCTGACAGGTTAAGGAAGGAAACAGTGTTCAGTGGAGCCAGAGCTTGAGTCAGAGAAGAGTTGCTGCCTCATATGACCTGTGACTACAAAGGAAAGAAAGTCTGCCAGAACTATAGCTGTGCAAGTAAGGGGGTGGGGATTATGGGAAATAAATTTGCCATTGTTTCTCTTCCCACCTAAGCCAGAGGGTAGTACAGCTTGAATGATGCTGTCCATGCAGGTCAGCCCCCTGGGACACAGAGCAGCTCAGAGATCAGTGCAAGTGGGGAGATTAAGATTAACCAGAACACTGTAATAATTTAAGCCATTCTGTAAATAATGACTTCATTATTTACAGAACTAGCTTCATTAAATTAGTTTAAAAAAGCCAATGTAGGGTAATTCACTCGGTTAACTGTGATCCTTGCTGATACAGAAGATGACAAATGAAGTTTTTGCTCCTGGACTTTGTGTCCTTGATTGCAATACTATTCAGATCAGACCGTACTGATGGTGCTTTATATGTCTTTGCCAACTAAGGCATACTTTAGTCTGGTTTGCCAGGAACAAATTGGACTACAGTGGTTTACTTCATTATTTACATATGAAAGGATTTGTACATGTTTCTTAAATTTTCCTCTTTGGAATAATATAAATAACAAATATAAATTAAAAAGTTGCATATGATTTTTGAGAATCATAAAACTAGAGCCAGATTCTTACTAAGGGAATATTGAATAAATACTTAAATGAATAAATATTTAAATGCTATTTAAATGATAAATGATTTTAGGGGAAACAAAGTATGTGTCTCCCTTGTTCTGATGTTGGATCGAAGGGTCTACCTAACGCCTACTTTACGGACTGAGGCATTTCTAACACCAGAAGAGACAGTTTGGGCTTGTGGTTGGGTGACATGATCCAGCTTTCCTGAAGTTGACTAAGGCAGACATTCACTTCAGTTGCGGGAATCAGCCCACAGGACAATATCTGGATCTTCCGGGACTTGAGCTGCATCTCAAGGGCCTTGGAGTTTGGCTGAGGAAGGAGAAGGTGGCAGCTCAAATTTACATGACGCAGACCTTACGGATGGGGGGAATGCTGGCCTTTCTGCTCCTGGAGAAGGCAGACTGTTTTCAGTAACACCACCATCTGGTTTATCTGAAGGGTGGGCAAATATTTACATCCAATCAGCCATTGACTCCTAATTCCTACTTGAAAGCAGACACTGCTCAGTGCTTATCTGACTTTGCTCTGACTAAAGAGAAATATCTTTAAACATGTGGGTGTGGCAGTCCAGGAGGCAAACAAGCCAAGGATCTGAATTGCACAGAGAAAAATAACAAGTCTACTGACCCAAACTTGGCAACATTGTACACTGTTATTAAATAGCACTGACTCATTGCAGCTGTGGTCATTTCCAAGTGGCCAGAAGGTTTGGGTGAAGAAACGGGAATCCCACAGTGTGTGACCGTCACCTACATTGGATTGGTATGGCTCCTGGAGTGCTTTAAACCTGTCTCAAATATATGAATGTGTGTTCCTTTGGGACATCAAGGCTCAGCGGCACATAGGGACCCCTACATCTTGGAAAGCCTAGATTTTTTAAGAGACCATCATATTGGCATGGTCTAGATGCTGAGAACTGGGTGTTCTGTTAAGGATAGGATACCACTTGGGGGATTTGCAGGGTCTATTTCCTTTATGGTGAAATGGTTGGGGGGTAGTGTTCTGTGGAGGGGACTATTGAGATAATCATGGGATTTTGACTATTTGTAGTCACTTCCAATTGTATGGATCACTGGGGATTTTCTTTTAAATTGTATTTTCTTTTTCATCTTGTTGCATTTATAATTTTTTGAGTTGTTATCATGAAAATCCAGTACTTTCTGCACGGGTGTGAAAAGCATGATTTTTGAGCTACTTATTCAGAGCTTTTGATTGGTATTTCATGTATAGTCCATATAGGGTGTTTATTTATTTATTTGGTTTATTTTATTTTATTATTTTATTTTAAGTAAACTCTACCCCCAACGTGGGGCTTGAGCTCACAACCTCCAGATCAAGTGTGGCATGCTCCACTGACTGAGCCAGCCAGGTGCCCCAGAGAAAGGCAGTTAGAGCTCATTGCTGCATCTTAACATCAAACTGATATCTAGAAATAACTGAAAAGCAAGTCAATCCCTTTCAGCTCAATCTCTTGAGAACACACAGAGAGAATACATTCATAATGTCCAGTTAAGGGTCTTAGGAATCTTTCCCCACATTTTGGTTATCTGTTGCTGTAGAGCAAACCGCCTCCAAATTTAGTGGCTTAACATCAGTAACTGGGTTGATGAGATCAGCTGGATGGTAGTTCTCTTCTCGTGCTGTTGGCAGGTACCACAGTCATATGGAAACTCATTTGGCTGGAACACCCAAGATGGCTCATTGACGGGGCTGGCAGTAGGTGCTGGCTGTCGGCCGTGAGCTCAACTGACATGTTTAGTCTTGGTTATCTTCACTTTGGGCACTCGCTAAGATTGGGCTTCTCACAGCACGGCAGCCAGGTTCTAAGAGGGGCCGTTCCAAGGTTGTGTAAGAGGCCACTGCAGATCTCTCTAGGTTCAGCCTTGGAAGCTACGCCATATCACTTCTGTCACGTTCTATTGGCCAAAGCAAGTCACAGATTCAAAGGAATTGAAGAAGACTCTCCCTGTTGGTAGGTGGAGTGGCAACACTCGTGGCCACCTCTAATCTGCTATAGCTGGTCTTTCTCAATATCTCACCCACGTGGCAGCTGTTTCCGAATCTTACCCCTCTCTCACTCTCAACTCTGTCCAGACCTGCTTTGCTCCAACTCTGTATTTCACATTGTTTCTCTCACTTCCCCCCTGCTTCCTTTCCCTGCAGTGTACTTCTGCTCTTTCCAGTGCTGACCCTGCTAGCCTTTCAGTTTATCCGCTATTTCTTCCTTACTCATTTACCTTGGTGTTCATAATAAATTGTTAGTTTTTCAGGGTTAACAACATAGTATTTCTTAACGGGAACAAGCAGGAGTGGAGAGTGGATGTGATTTTAAATTTTGTTCCTGTTGTATCTATGATTAGGAGACACAAAGCACGATGGGAATTGGTTCTGGTTTAACTGCATTAGTGGATTTTTAGCATGTGACACAAGAGGAGGGCTAGCAGAGAAGATACTTGATTCAGGACTGAGTCCTGGAGATTACCAGTGGTATTTGCTGGGTGCCACGTTATCTTGAAGAGCAATGCTGCTGGTCCTAGAGAGGTCCTAAAGAGTTTAATTGTGACTTGAGTCTTCTTAGGAGTAGATCTCTTGCAGAAGTTAGTTTCTTGAACTTTAGACAATGAACTTTAATATGCCTTTCAGCAGGTCTGTCCCTAATACTGTCTCCAGAACAAGAGTGTCAATTTAGGCCCACAAACCATGTCTACTAAAAAATTGTAATTCAAGTGAGTGATCTGTTAAATAACATTTATTCTGTTCTCCTCCCTTAACAAATATACTTTTATATTGACCTGGAAGGCCAGGCACAAATGCTTAATTCTCATACTTCTCAGAGTTCTATGCTAAGATGTGGCATCTTGACACTCTGAGAGTTGGCCTGCTTCCTTTTTCTCCCTTACCACCTGAATTCTCTTGGACTAAGAGGGACCTCACCAAATGTGTGTGGGCACTTCAAAGCTGTGTCCATAGTTCCTAAATACAGCAGCCCTTATCTACTCCTCTGCACTGAGAGGTGCAAATGGCCAGTGCCATCTCCTTTCAGGAGGCACACAGAGTGAAGAGTTTCATTCTGGCCTTTGAAGCAGGCTCAGTGATGTCTGGGTAAGGAATTCCAGGGTCCCATATACCCAGAGCTTGGTTGATAAGGGGAAGAACAGGTTCTGCATGAGCAAGTTTGGTTCCATGAGCTTCTTGACTTGGGAGGATCATGGTGGGAAGGGGTCAGAATGAGCCCTCTAAAGCATAGGTCGTGGTGCAGGGACCTCATCCAGGTCAAGGGCAACACTGTTTTAACCATGGGTGTGCAAACATTCAACCTATTTTTCCCCACAGGTACAGCAGCCAGAGTTCCACTCTGCACCCTTCTTTCACTGTAGAAATCCACGAAGGAATGAGACCATTAGGGGTTGGGTTGGAGTGTGAATGGATGGAAAATTCAGAGGTGAGAGAGAGAATGAAGGGGGCCGAGGCTGCCTGTGGACTTCTGCTAGGAGGGAATTGGGGGTCGAGTCAGTGCGGAGGCATCGGGTGGGGCCATGTGACCTCGGTAGCATATGGTTCTTGTCCAATGAAGCCACCTTAGGTAGATGGCCTCACTGGGACTCTAAGGGTTTAGATTTTTGAAACAGCCTAGTGATCATAGAATAGCCATGTGTAAGCTGTACGTATGAAGTCTGAAATATTGAAGGGTTTTTAAAGGTATTTCAAGCAGTCCTTCCCGCCCAGAGATTAAAGGAAGGAGAAGGTTCTGTACTGGATGTCCCGAACCACCTTTCAGTCTTGACCTGATTCAGCTTCTTTGGAACTGCCTTCTGTCTGTACATGGGTAATTATTTGTATCTGGTACTTTCTGAGTCATTGATTAGTGCAGGTTCGCATCATCGGATCCACCTTTAAGTCAATTCTGCAGAATGTTTGCTAGTCACTTTTTGTGATTAGGGCTGTGTGTGTGTGTGTGACAATTGGGGTTTGAACCTCTGGAATTAACTACCACTCAATCATTTCCTAAAGTTCGAGACTTCCTTCTGCCTACTGATAACACTGTCAATGCCAAAGTATAGGTAGAGAGAGAGAGAATGAGTGGGGAGGGGCAGAGGGAGAGGGAGAGAGAGAATCCCAAGCAGGCTCCACGCCCAGCATGGAACCTGACACGGAGCTCCATCTCACCACCCTGTGATCGTGACCTGAGCCTAAATCAAGAGTCAGATGCCTGCCTGCCTGAGGCGCCCTGGTTCCCCCGAGGGAGCCATTCTGAAGACTGAAGCAGCATACTACATGGGCAGCTGGTCTTGACTGAACGTGCGTTATCACTTTTTTTTTTTTTTTTTTTTTTTTACTTCTGCGATCCCTAAGCATTGTGTAGTCAATAAAACCTGAGCTTCTGCAACTCAGGCTGGCTTCAGTTTTTAACTAAATTCTTTTGTGACTCCAGCGCTACCACTGAGGTCTAGGTCGTGCATGTTGGGTCATCACGTTTTGTTTTGTTTTTTCATTTGGGAAAATGGACTGTGGAGCTAGAAAGGGGATGGCAAGGCAGTCGTGTGTGTGTACGTTCATGTGAATGTGCACACATGTGTGTAATGCTTGCTTGCCATGAGGCTGCACCTGGAATCAATCAGGGAAATTCAGGGTGGGGTTGAGGAAGGGACTATCTCCCAGGCTTGCGGAGTATGAGGAAATAGAGAATTTTTCAATGTGGGAGAGAATTGGTTGCACATAGCAGCTCCCCTGGGAAGTTAAAACTCAATAGAAGAATCAGAATATATTCCTTCCCTTAGTTTTACACTTCTCCCCCTTTATTTGGATACTAAAGGAAAGAAAAGAGAAAATTATTTTTATTTTGCAATTTACAGCTCCAAAAAAGTCATGGTATAAGAGGTAGTCGTGTATTTATTGAATCTAACACGACAAGATTTTTCTGATTGAAAATATATCCCAGTCAGCACGAAATGGTGTTGGAAGTTTGTATCATTCGTCTCACTTCACTGGGTTATGAGGCAGATTTCAGAAAGCTCTGGTAAAATCAGAAATGTTATCTGAGAAAAATTCATCCATTATTATCTCTTAGAAAAGCCTGTCTTTTATTCCAGATTGAGTGGAATGAGCCGGACAGCACAGTACATTTTATAAAGATCCCAGGGAAGGGTATGAGATGGGGAAGAGGCAGGTCTGAGTGGAATATTTTTCAGAGGACTTTGAGTTACCAGGGGCTGGCTTGTGTGCACTGGGGGCCTGGAAGGAACAAGTGGAAGTACTTCAAAGAAAAAAGACAAAGAATAGAACCAAGTTTTGACTTTATAATTTTTTCCAGAGTAAACCCGGCATGTTTATTTATTGTCTTTCACAAATAGTTATTAGTGCTTTCTATATGCCAACTACTACAAGTTATTTAACACTATTAACTGCTTTAGACCTCAAACAATGGGTGATTACGATGACTATAACCCTTATCACACAGGCAAGGAAGCGGAGGGAGATTAGTTGCCCAGGTGATATCAGTAGCCATGGCTTAAATCTAGGTGCTCTGTCTCTGAATCAGCAGTCTTACTACCATGCGAATGGCCTGCCACGCATGGACGGTACAGTCATAGTGCATGTCAGGGTTCCTAGAGAAGTAAATTGTGTTCACCCCTCCACCTTAATTTTTCTTTTAGAAAATCTGAGGATGATGATGTATCTTGATAGTTTCAGAGTTGCTTCCAGTCTTACTCTTATCTAGTTCCTATCTTTATGTGCTGGCATGGCATTCTTCCCTAGCTCATTCATTCCTCCTTCCTTCGTTGCGTTGCTAAGCTAGTCATTCATTCCTATGTACAGCATGGCGTGCGGCTCCCTTCTATGGTCTCTAATATCTGAAGGCGGAGGGCCTGTGGACTCTCTCGCAGTGCTTCAGTTTATAAGAGATGAGTATTTCTAGGAAAGATAAACCAGAAACTATAATTCAGTAAAGGTTTATTGAGCACTTACTACATGGTAGGTATTATGTTGAGTACGTTACCAGGATTTGTCCATTTAATACTTCAGACCTCGGAAGTAGCTACTCTTACTGCCATTCATTTTATGAATGAGAAAACGGGGTTAAGAAAGTAAAAACAGAAGAAGAAAAAGTAGCAAAAACAAAACAAAACACCTAGAAATGAGCAGAGCCCAGATTTAAGCCAGTGCTCAGACTGTCCGCATTAGAATCCTGGATTTGGCTTTGTTGCTGTAGATGACATAAATTAGCACATAAACATGCGATAGATAAACATTAATTGATACAAAAGCAAGCCCCTAATATAGAATATAAATTAGTTTTTTTCAGTTTAAAAAATTTATCTTCTTTAGTTTATTAAACTTGTTTTTATTAGAGTCTTAAATATATACAAAAAGTGCACATACCCTAAAGTGTAGAACTCACTGGGTTTTTACCAACTGACCACTCCCATGTAATCGGCACTCAGATCAAGAGCAGTATATGGCTAATACCTGGAGACTCCTTTTGTAGCCTTCGAGGCACTATTCCTCAAGTCTCAGGGATAAACACTATTTTGACTTCCAACAGCATTGACTGCTTTCATCTGCTTTTGTTCTTCATAAAATGGAAGCATATTGTCTTGGGCCTTTCTCACTCAAATTACATTTGCGAGATTCATCCATGTAGTTAATTTTTGCTTGTTCATTTTATTGTATTACATTGTGGAATTACACCACAATGTACTCATTCTACTGGTGACAAGAATTTGGTTAGTTTCAGTTTGGGGCACTTGCAAATAGTACTGTCTTAAATGTGCTAATACATGTCTTTTAGTGAGCATATATTAGCTATTTTTATTAATGATTATGTATGCTAGAGACCATGCAGCATAATGGTTTAGTTAGAAAGAGGTTAAGAAGAAGACTCTAAGCTATTAGCATGTATTAAAAACTAATGTCAAGAATAAGAATGTATGGCAACGCATAAATAAAAAAAATAGAACTCAGTAGAGCTGGACATCAGTTCTCTGGGTCAAACCATGTTCTGTGAATCTGTGCCTTTAAAAAATCAGAAGCATTCCATAATTCCCAGATAAAAAGAAGACCAAGGATGTTAGGCCATGGGAGGATTCTGCTAGAGTTTCTAGAAGAATGAGAGGTGAGGCCTTTGAGGTGAGGGCCATGATGTACCCACAGCAGATTCAAAGTGGTCATTCAGGAGATATACAGGTTTTTCAGGGCAACATCTGAGTTGGGAGGAAGAGTCTGTTGAGACTCATCAACCTACTCCCCACAGAACAAAGAAGTATGTATGTCACATGGGAACAAATAACATAATAGGAAATAGGGAGCGATGTGCTTCTAAATGTGATTTTCAAAGTCCAGGGTGGTAAACTAAGTATGGGGTGTTAATAGGTTCTTCCAGCTGAAGGTTACAACTTGGAAGAGAAAGAGGATCTGGACAGAGAATAGTTGGAGATACAGATATTACCAAAACGCAAGATTTGAGTTTTAGAGTCATTAGCTACTCGTAAGAGACAGAGTTGAAATGAGAAGTACTGGGAAACATATGTAGGTCAGATTTGTGGACCTGATACATTTAGCTTCACATTTATTTTAAGGGGTGGGGGAAGCATTCAGCTACAACCGTGAAGCTAAATACTGTGCCTTGGACTAACTACACACAAAATAAATGCCAGCAGAAATGGGGATGATTTTGCCCAAATCAGAGCATTGAAGATGGACACGACATCTTTGAGAAGGCAGACCAGACGGTGGGAGTGTCAGAGAAATTTAGGGTTCACAGACGTCTTAGATAGACATTTTATAGATAAGTGAAATGGAAACTTGAAGAGGCTGAATCAGACTTTCAAGTCAGGCTGTCTGGATTCAAACTGCAGCTATCAGACTGATTCTCTGTGCTCAATTTTCACTTGTAAAACAAGATAATAATTCTATCTATTTCAGAATTGTTTTGAAGATTAAATGACATGATCTATGTAGTGCTTAATGAGTGTCTGACATAGAGTGAGAGTTAGCTACTGGTTTTCAGTGACTCACCTAAATTTTCACAGCTCATTAGCAGTGGAGTTTTAACTAGACCCCCAGTCTAGCAGGTTCTCAAACTTCCAATTTAATGTCATCCAGCCACATCGCACTGGACATCACTGGCATTTCAGAAACTCTGTTTCTTTGCTCTGAATCCAGAACCAGTTTTGGGGTAGACATGACAGGCAGATGAGACCAAAATAATTAATTCTCTTACTCCTTAAAAGTGGACTTAGATATAGGACAGCAGTTGAATTCCTGCCCAATTTACTTGCGTCCTCCCACTTGCCCTAATTTAAACTTTGGTAGAAAGGAAAATATATCAGCAACTAAGACTGCTATATTGCTGGGATACGGAAGAAAATGCATCAGAGGGGGAGAGAGGCAGAAAGATCTCGAATCTCTCTTGTATAGAAGTTTTGAAATATTAGTTCTATTCAGTTAAGAAATTTGGACGGATGACTGTTATCCACCAACTAGATGATGCAATCTACCTTCAGAGGTCGATTACTTGGAAGGTCTCTTTGGGAGATGACCCAGAGTTGGTCAGAAAAAGAAGGGGAGAAAAGACATTCTGGGAGGAGGGAACAGTGTGTGAGTAAGTCACTCTTGGAGATCAAAACAATGAAGTGAACACAGTCTCTGGAAGGAGGGATGCCAGCAAATCAGCTTTCCTCTCCAACTTCTTCCAATACTGAAGGAGCAAGTCAAGATTTAAAAATTACCACAGAGAACTTGTTGATGATATAGAAATGAAGGGAAAATAACTTATTGAATTCATTCAACAAATATGCAACAATTGTGTTTTTAAACACAAGCCACTTTGTATCACTGTTTTTAAAGGCCTCCAGTGTCTTGCAGTTGGACGAGAATAAAATCCAAACCTCTTACTATGGCTTTCAAGTCTATACCTGATCTGTCCTTTGCCTACCTCTTTCTCTCTTACTTGCTATCACCTACCCACTTAGACCTCTTTCTGTTCCTTGAGCATGCCAAGGCTGGTCCTGCTAGAAGGCCTGTAGGCACTGCATCCAGATCTTTCTTCTTTGTTTTTTAAAGAAAAATGTTCAGAATCTTCTTTCCCCAGCTTTATTGAAACATAATAGAACTATGACCTATATAAGTTTAAGGTACATAATATGATGATTTGATACATGTTGCAAAATGATACGACCGCAGTAAGTTGAGTTAAACATATCCATCCTCTCACATAATTATCATTTCTCTCTCTGTGTGTGAGTGTGAGTGTGTGGTGATAACATTTAAAATTAACACCTTTCAAATATATAATACAGTATCATTACAGTCACCATGCTGTGCATTATAGTCCCAGAGCTTATTCATCTTATAGCTGGAAGTTTGTATCCTTTGACCACCTTCACCCATTCCCCCCACCCCTTGGGCCCTGGCAACTACCATTATACTCGTGTCTTTGAGTTCACTTTTTTAGATTCCCTATATAAGTGAGATCACATAGTATTTGTCTTTCTCTGTCTGACTTAATTTACTTAGCATAATGCCCTCAAGGTCCATTCTATGTTGCTGCAAACAGTAGAATGTCCTTTTTTTAATGGTGGAATAACATTCCATTGTCTGTGTTTATGTGTGGGTGCACATATAGATAGAGATATTGATCACTTCGAGATAGTGATTTCATTTCCTTCAGGTACATACCCAGAAGTGGAATTGCTGGATCATAGGGTAGTTCTATTTTTAATTTTTTGAGGAACCTCCAAACTGTTTTTCATAGTGGCTGCACCAATTTACATTCCCACAAACAGTGCACAAGGGTTCCCTTCTGTCCACATCCTCACCAACACTTGTCTCTTGTCTTTTTAATAATAGCCTCCCTGACAGGTGTACCGTGCTATCTCATTGTGGTTTCCATTTGCATTTCCCTAATCAGATGTTCTTAAGGCTGCTTTTTCATGCCATGCAGACTGCACCACCCCAAAAGGCTTTGTCTTACCACCGTATCTGTATTCCCCTTCCCAATACATTATTACTGGGCTGTTTTATATATTTTACTAATAACAGTTAACAACTGAAATTATCTTGTTCACTTATTTGTTTACTTGCTCATTGTCAGGCTTCATCCCACTCGAATAAAAGCTTCCAGAGAACAAACAAGGGATCTTGTTTGTGTTGTTCACTGCTGAGTTTTGGAACCCGGAAGACTGCTGGCGTATAGTAGGCTCTTGAAAAATGTTTTTTAATGAATGACTGAATGAGTAAATAGATGGATGGATAAATATACTGGGTAAGCACCAGGGACTCCAAGGTCAACAATACTTCTTTCAAGAACTCACAGTCTCCGTAATTAATTTTAGTGCAACGTGCTAGGTGTTGGTAGAGGTATGTGCAAATGTTCTGGAAGAACAGAGGTGGAGGACTGGAAGGCTTTAGAGAAAAAGTGATTACTAAGTAGATCTCCTTAAGGGATGACAGACAGTTGGCCAGAAAAAAAAAAAGGGAGAAAGGACATTCTGGGCAGAGGGAACAGTGTGTGAATAGCCAGTTCTTGAAAATCAAAACAAGAAAGGGAGAGCAACTCCAGGCACTTGAAAATGTCATTCTGGTCTTTTGTGAAACAAATTTCAAACACAACTAGAACAAAAAAGTGGTGCAATTCATAGCAGGGGTCCTAGTGCTTAGATAGTGTGGTTCAAGAGGGATTAGAAGAATCTTTCTAAACAATAAGTCCCTAATAAGAAAGAAGGCAAGAAAGCATCGAAGAGGCTCTTGGATATATTTAGGTTTTGATAGAAGAGTGAACAGAATATCAACAGAGGGGTGCCTCTTGGAGAAATGGAATGAGAATTAAGAATTGTGTGAAACCAGAGGAACTGCAGCTTAGGAAAAAATCTAAAGCCAAAAAGGACTCTCAGACCCTCAGTAAAAAAAAGAAATACAAAGCAATAATGAAGAGGCAGTTGCTTCACTTATGAAACTTAACATAATAGCTAATAGAAAGAAGGCATATTTTTCAGACTGGAAGTGTTAATAAGCAGCAGAAAATAAAGATCAAGATAGACGAGTGCCATTTTATATGAGTTTATGTTTCCAGACTAAAAATATATTTAAGTTAATGAAATAATTGAAATTTTGGTAATGGAGAGATTTGCTAATTTCTCTGAAATATGTAGATGAGAGAAGGAAGTATGAGAACAAATAATGGCAAGTACAGGGAAAAAAAATTATTTCCCCATCCAGGAATGACTTATATAGGATATTGTACTTAATTCTGGTTTCAGAGCACACAGAAATTGCTTTCACTCCCCCCAAAATACCCTTTTGGATTACAGTAACTATATCTAATTTCAGACATTTCCTGGCGTGGCTTTGTTGTAAAGATTCGGGCTTAGGTTATTTTTAAATATTTATATATATTTTCCATTAAATGTCCCCAAATCTCAGATATTGCTCCAAAAGGTGCCCTTTGGCTGAACTGGAAAATATAGAAAATCTTCCAGAACCACAATACTTTGATTTGGACATTGATCCCTTAACGAATATTAAAGAGTGATTGTGAAATATTGAGATTTAAGAGACTTGTCCTCAACTATAGGGAAAACCATCATTCAGCTCACAGAGACTGGCTCTTTCACTCCTAATTACTTGGCAGGAAATATATCTTCTGAACGTCTGTGGTACCTGTGCACATTTGTGACACATAACTGGATTTTTTTGATGTCTTTAAAAGGCAAAAGAGAGAAATGATTAAAGCATCCCTGGGGAAATGTGAAGAACTCTTTGAGTCACAAAATTACCCCCAAATAGAGCATGTTCAAAGGGACTTTTTGTCCACACAGTGAATACAATTATTATTTTTCATGCAAACTACATATACTTTTGCAACTTAGAATTTAGCAACTCATCTAAACCACTGAACGTTAGGAAGTATTCCTGCCCAGTTTCTTAGAACTTTCACTGTTCCCTTTTCTTCTGAAGCCTGTTGTTATGAACATATATGTCAGAAATGATTTATGGGCTTCAGGATAAGTCTTGGTCCATGTTGTTATTCAAAATCTTCCTGTGCTGATTCAAGACAATGTCGAAAACAAATTTATGAGTTGACATGGTGGAGCTGTAAAAAACTGATGTTTAGGTTTTAGATTGTTTCAAATAAATTGTTTCAGTGATCAAAAAGAAAAAAACATTGACCTCACTGAATTTCATACCTCGTTCTGGTCAAGTGATTTAATTGTACATCACTTGAAGACCGTACGCAAAAAGACATTCTTCATTAGCACTTACTAAATTTAAAATTACAAACAGGGAGGAAGTACTTTTTTTTTTAAAGATTTTATTTATTTATTTATTTATTTGACAGAGAGACAGCCAGTGAGAGAGGGAACACAGCAGGGGGAGTGTGAGAGGAAGAAGCAGGCTCCTAGCAGGAGGAGCCTGATGTGGGGCTCGATCCCATAACGCTGGGATCACGCCCTGAGCCGCAGGCAGACGCTTAACAACTGCGCCACCCAGGCGCCCTGGAAGTACTTTTTTTATCCTCAAGACAATAGGTAACCATTTAGCATTACCAATTATATTCCAGATGATTGATGTAGTTTTTGTCTCAAAAAAGAATTTTTCCAATCAGTCGACTGTTAAGTTGTATTTTCTAAACACATAAGATCCCAAACCATAAGAACAAGTACTCAAGATGTGCTGAAAACTAAGTTTTTCTGTTAAGTCCAAGAACTACTAAAGAAGAACCTACACATGTTGGAAGAACGTATGAACATTCTTTAACCATTTCCTGTCAACCTTACGGTGAGAAGGGAAGATTTTCTAGGAGGGTATTGAGAGGCCCAGTAATATATCGAAGCAACCCTAGAAATACTATCAATAAATATGACCAACCATGTTGAAAGGTTCCAAGAAGGAAAGATTATCTGAAGGAAAATATGAAATAAAAAGAAAAGGGATCTGGACTGAAGTCAATATAAATGTAAGACTTATGGTAGGAAACAAGACACTTAGACACCTCTGTAATGGTATCTGAGACCCATCTCTTGCTGTAGAGTAGATTGTGGTTGTTACTTGAAAGGAAAAGATTGCTTGCAATACAAAACAGGACGAAGTAATGCTCCCTGTCCATCTTCCTTCCCTCCTTCCCCACCCTCTTTTTCTCTCTTCCTGTTTTCTTTCCTTCCTCTCCTTTGAATACTTGCCGTGTGCTCTCACTGTGGTAAGTACTAGTGATAGTATGTTGAGCAAGTGAGGCTCCCTGCTTTTCTAGAGTCTATCATATGCAGGCATACAAGTCGTATCACAGAGGGGGATGTCCCTGAATTCTGTGCCTTGGTAGAGTCTCCAAGTGCACATGGCTGATTTCTTCTCTTGGCTATTTTTTAAAAATGTTTTCTTGCGACTGGAGCTTCTCTGTTAGAATGACTATATGCTTGAGACTTTCAAATATTAAAAAAAAACCCATGCTAAATTTTTGACTCCCTTTGCTTTTTCTTTCCTTTTTCTTTCTTTCATCTTTTTCTTTTTAAAAGAGATGTGACACAGAGACTAGACGAACAGATGGCTCAGGTCTATAATCCCTACCTGAAAGGACAAAGGCCATTCTGAACTGAAAGCGGCTAAGGGGTGGAGCTACGGCTGGAGTTTCTTGGTGCTGGACGGAAGATAAGGAGGGGAACTA
Source organism: Ailuropoda melanoleuca (assembly GCF_002007445.2). Lineage (NCBI taxonomy): Eukaryota > Metazoa > Chordata > Mammalia > Carnivora > Ursidae > Ailuropoda > Ailuropoda melanoleuca. Next base: position 17,987,127 of record NC_048218.1, read on the forward strand.
CTCTGTCACAGTAAGACAGAGGTCTTATCATATGGCTCAGTTAGTTCCCATCCTGTAGCCCACTCCACTATCACTAGGATTTGTGTTCTTCCAGCTCCCTTTAGCTACACCAGCTTGTTGTAAAAATAAGCCCACAGACTGAACATTTACTTAAAAATCTGTACACAGAAATGGGGAGGATGGTCTGCTAGCCAGGAGCCAAGGATTCTTATATTTTAGTTCTGTTTTTATGTATAAATAAACCCCAAGATGTCCCTGATCTTTCTGGGCATTGTTTTTGGATCCAAAGAGGAGGGAGGCCCTTGTACTCACAAAGAAATAAACTTATACTTTCAAAAGAGATTCAAGTATATATTTTGAAAACACGGTGGAGAAGGTGCAAGGGAGGTCAAATATACATAGGAAGAGGTTCAAATTTACTTTTTGAGAACAAGGGGAGTTCTAGTAAGCAGTGCAAAATGTACCTGTGAAAACGTGTTCAGGTTTATTTAAAAATCAAACCAAAACATTGGAGCCACTGTATTTGTCTCAGAGAACAAAGGGGATTATGACACTTAGGGAATAAAGGATGTAAGATATTGTCTGTAGGTTGAGTTAAATTTGAGCACATGAAATCAATTTCTGTTGATTGTGATGGGGTGGGGGTGGTTGTTCCTCATCAGAGGAGAGAGAATAAGCATGGATCATGAAGAAGGATATAGCAAGCTTTATAATAGTATTACAAACAATATCTATGGGAGCACAAAGAAGAGAGAAAGTTTTAATTCAGGGGGTCAGAAAATACTTCATGGAAAAGATGTCAATGTATGCACCTTGAGAAGGAGCAAAATTTCTAAAGGTGGTAGTGCTGGGGTGGGGGAGATGATGCTAGCCACCCTGAGGGGATATGAACAGCAATTTGTTTATTCAGAAAATCTTTATTAAGCCTTTACTGTGTATCAGATAATGAGTTTCATTTACTGAGGGCGTCATGTGATTGGAGCTTAGGAAGTGTAGAAGGGGGATAAAAGGAAGAAAAATTGGAAAAAATAGGTTGAGGTTTGGTAATATGTAATTGACTTTAGTTTTTAGGCAATTTATATAACTTCGGTCAATACTTGGTATCTTATTTTAGAAAAAGGTTGTAAAAACAGAGGTTGAGAGTTGAGGGATTGGCTCTATAACATGCTAGCTTGCTTTCCTGCTGTACTTTTATGGCTCCTGTTGGCCATATAGTCTAAGCTCTAGAGGGAACTCAACCCCTCTAGAAGGAAATCCTCTGTCATCACCCCCCCCCCTTGAGAAAGATGCATGTTACAGGAAGTGAGACAAGGTCACATAATTGGGCTTCGTTTTGAGGAAGGAAGTAGCAGGAAAGGAATTCATATTTACCTTCAGCATGGAGTTTTCTTTTAATTCTGATCTCTTTCCATTTCTCTTCCCCACTTCCAATTTGGATCATTTCCCCTTTTGTTTTATATTGCCTCCTTTGGAGATTTTTCATTTTCAGGTAAGATGTCTGGCTTTGGACCATCTTCCACTCCAGAAGAATCCTGGGCCTTACAAAGAGTCAGGAGTCCAGGGTAAAGGGAGGAGCAGGATGACTTGTGTCACAGGTGGTACAAATTTGGTGGCAGTTTAGGTGGTGCTACGCAACATTTGGAGGTCAAAGTCCTAGCCAGTAATAGAGTACCCGTGCCTCTCATGTTTTCTGTCATACAGAGAAATCTCTTTGAAGATCACTCTGCTGGTGCTGCAGGGAAGATAAGAAAGAATTCAGAGACTTGACTATCTTTTGGTCGAAAACTGGACTAATTTCTCCTCTTAATCTATTGGTTTAGAAACTTTAGGGCAATGGAACATACGAAGAATAAGGTGGGTGAAATAGTATCTTAACTGTAAGGCTTGTTGGGTTTTTTAATTATCCATATCAAGATATAGAATATTTCAAATATCCCATAAGTTTCCCTATATCTTCTCAGACAATAACCACCCCCTCTTTCGAAACATCCACTATTTTGATTTCTATTATTATCTAGTATTTCTGTTATTGAACTTCATATACTTGGATTCATAGTATACATACACTTTTATGTCTGGCTGCCTTCACTCAACATAAAGTCTCCGAGAGTCATCCATGCCTTGAGTGTGTATTTGTTCTTTTTTAAATTTTGTTTTATTCCAGTGTAGCATGGCATTGTGTTAGTATTCTTGAATTCATTTATCCATTTTCCTTATTTGGAGCATTTGGATTCTTTCCAGTCTCTGGTTATTTTGAATAAAGCTGCTTTGAATATTCTAATTAGGACTGGTGTAGGAGTAGGAGTGTGGATAGAAGTATGTCTAACTTCGGTAGGTTCTATCAAACAGCTTTCCAAAGTGTCTGTGTCAGTTTGCACCCCACCAGCAAGGTTGGAGAGTTTCATTTGCTTCATGTCCTTACCAACACTTTACATTCCAGTCTTTTTAATTTTAGACAGTCTGTGGGCATATAGTGTTATCTTATAGGGCTCAATTTTGTCTTCTCCTGATGAGTAATGATAGTGAGCCTCTTTTCATTTTTTATTGCTCATTTCAGTTCCTCTTTTGTGGAGTACCTTTTCAAGTCTTTTGCCCATTTAAAAAATTGGGTTGTCTGTCATTTTATTACAGATTTGTGGGAGTTACGTCTATATTCTGGATCCAAGTCCACTGTGGGATAGATTCATAATAAATATCTTTTTCCAGTCCATGTCTTGCCTTTTCAGTCTTTAATGGTCTTCCTATAAGCAGGTGTTCTTAATTTTAATGAAGTCATATGCATTTTCCCCCCATGGCTGCTGTAACAAATTACCACAAACTTAGAGGCTTAAAACAACACATTTCTTATCATACAGTTCTGTGCACCAGAAGTCTGATGCGACTCTCACTGGGGTGAAATGAAGGTGTTGGCAGGACAGTACTCCTTTCTGTGGGCTCTAGGAGAGAATTCACTTCTTTGTTTTCTCCAGCTTGTAGGAATCCAGCTTCTGCATTCCTTAGCAGGCGTTCCCTTCCTCCTTCTTCAAAGTCGCCAACCTTAAACCCATCTCAACCTTAATTGCCTTTTGCAATGTAATCTAACACATTCACAGGTTCTGGGGATTGGGACCTGGACATCTTTGGTGGGCAATTATTCTGCCTACCACATCATATTTATCAATATTTTATTTTTTATGGCGAGTGTTTTTTATATTTTTCTTAGAAATCTTTGTCCCATCTCTAAGGATGTTCTCCAATGTTCTCATCCAGAAGCTTGATTTATTTTAGCTTCCATGTTTAAATCTATAATTCATATCAAATTAATTTTGTGTATGGTGTGAGATAAGATTCATTTTTTTCCCACTCATTAATATTCAATGGCTCCAGAGCCGTTTATTGAAAAGACCTACTTTTCTCAACTGAATTGCATTGTTGTGCTGTTGTTCAAGTTACTCTATAAAGATTGATCTGTGTTTGGAATCTCTTCTCACTTTCCTAGGGTGGTCCTAAGAAATTACTAAAAACGGGGAGGCTTAAGACAGAAGAAGTGTGTCTCAGTTGTGGATACTAGAAGTCTGAAATCCAGATGTTGCAGGACCAAGCTCCCTCTGTAGGCTGAAGGGGAGAATCAGTCCTTCTTCCAGCTTCTGGTGGCTCCAGACATTTCTTGGCTTGGAGCTGTGTGACTCCAATCTGTGCCTTCTCCTCAGTGGGTCTGAGTCTCAAATGTCCCCCGGCTTTTCTCTTATAAGGATGCCCAGTCATTGGATTAGGATCCACCTTAACTTCTCTACATCTATAATCTAATCACCTCTTTTTCCAAATAAGATCATATTTACAGCTTCTGGATATTGGAACATAGACATATCTTTTTGGGGCTACCACTCAACCTGCTGGACTTCTGTTTCATTGATCTATTAATCAGTTCTCACATTAATATCCAACACCTAATGTCAGTTACTGTAGTTTTACAGTAAGTTGTGAAATTGAGTTATATAAAATTTTCAACTTCAACTGCAAATCACTAGGGGTCAGTTTCAAAGCAAAAGAATAAGTAGCTTGCAGTGTGAGGTTAATGAAAAGAATGCTTAAGTGCCTCCCTGTAATAGAGTGCTCTGCACAACCTCATTGTGAGGGTCCTCTTGGGACGTTAATAGAGTTCTTGCATGTGGAGTTTTCACTGCTCTTCTGCCTTGGGAATATTGAACTCTTCTTTGCTCAATTATATTTAACACATGCTTTGAATGAGCAGCTAAAGTCATTTTTACTTTTTTTTTAAAAAAAGATTTTATTTATTTATTTGACAGAGATAGAGACAGCCAGCGGAGAGAGGGAACACAAGCAGGGGGAGTGGGAGAGGAAGAAGCAGGCTCCGCAGAGGAGCCTGATGTGGGGCTCGATCCCAGGGACCTGGGATCACGCCCTGAGCCGAAGGCAGACGCTTAACCGCTGTGCCACCCAGGCGCCCCAGAAAGTCATTTTTACTTTTATGATTCCTGGCTAGTTATTTGAATACTTCTGTTGTTCTTCTAGAAATAATAGGCATTTTGAGAGAAAGTAGAGTCTAAGAGCTGCCAGAAACATTAGACAATTACAAAGAAAGACGTACCCAAGGAATTCCAGGGTTCTTCCTCATTCTCTTTGAGGTCCTCTGAGATTCCCCTCCTTTCCCCAACATGAATGCTACATCCTAGCTTGTCTTAACTGTGTGCCATTCTGTGAACACAATATGATCCATTCCCACCTCCATTTCATAGCTCACACTGTTTCCTTAATGTCTTAGTCTGCTTGGGCTGCTATAGCAAAATACCATGGACTGGGGAGCTCACATGACAAAAATTTATTTCTCACAGTTATGAAACCTGGGGTGTTTGAGATTAAGGTGCTGGCAGATGCAGTGTCTGTTAAGGACCTGCTTCCTGGCTTGTAGACAGCTGCCTTCTAGCTGTGTGCTCACATGGCCTTTCCTTGGTGCATGCTGGTGGGGACGGAGGGGAGGAGGAGGAGAGGAGAGATGAGGAGAGAGCAGGCTCTGTGTCTTTTCTAATTATTTAAGGGCATTAATCCCATTATGAGGACACTACCTCATGATCTCATCTAAATCTAATTACCTCCCAAAGGCCCCACCTCCAGATACCATCACGTTGGGTTTTAGGGCCTTACATGTGAATTTGGGGGAGATCTAAACATTCAGCCCATAACACTTGGCATTCCCTTCCCCACTAGCTTCCCCACTAGGGGAAGCTGTCATGCTATCCCGTGCAGGGCACTTACTATCTCAGGCTCTGGATTATATGTATTACTCAATTAAATTCCCAAAACAGGCTGAGAAGATAGGAATCATCATTACCAATGTCATTACCTTTACAAATGGTAAAATTGAGACTTTTTCTGAAGATCAGACAGTATGTTGTGAAGCCAGGGATCCATCTGAGGTGCTTTAAATCAGTGGCTTTCAAACGGTGATTATTGGATCAATCAAGCATCACCTGTAAACTCAAATGCTTAAGTCCCACCCAGACCTACTAAATCAGAAGCATTGGGTGGATTCCAATAATTTGTGTTTCAGCAAGCTTCCCAGGAAATTCTGGTGCATGTTCCAGGAGAGAATCACTACTCCAAGTAAGAATGAGGAAGGAAATTATAGATAATTACTTACATGTTAGTGGAGTAGGTTGTTTCCATGTTAATATTGGGTGTATGCTGATGTGAACAATATTCATCAGATGCATTATAACTTTAAAACAGGAACTTGTGGCTCGAAACCACTGTGTGGGAAACCTCCCCATTTTCTGAGGCCCATTTCAAATCTCACCTGCTCCATAAAGGTTTTTGTTTTGCTTTATTTTGTTTTGCCTTGAACACTGCCATTTACTTGTATCACTCCTGTGGATGATGTAAAGTATCATCTATTCATCTCCTTCAGGGTTGGGGCTATCTTTCAGCAGTTTGATTCAGCCCAGCAACAAGAAGTGTCTCCTATATACTATTTGCTCAATAAACACTTGTTGGATTATGAATGGGTTTCTATTTACAGAAAAATCCTATTTGGTTCCTTCTGCTTGAAATTCTGCACCAGAATAATTTCTGATATTATATATATATATATATATATATATATATATATATATATATATATAAAACTAGTGGTTTTATCCCTTTTCACTCTGGTATATATATATTTTGAACTATTGTTAGCTCCCAATAGAGAGAAACATCCCATTATATTATTTTATGTAACAAAACCCACAGATAATTCCAAAATATGATATTAAATTGAACGATAATATATAACAGTTTAAAATGCCCAAGCATTAGGGAAGAGGAGGGATAAAGAAGGAAACTGGGAAATCTAAGAAATATATAATCATTTTGGAATAATTGTGCATTGGCCACATGCTGAATTAGCTTAAGATGAACTAAATAAAGACATCTTTGACAATACTATTACTTTCCATTGCCTCCCATCTGCCTGCTTTCTAGTCCATCCATATACTGTGTCCAGTGTTATTTAATAAGATAATGTCAAGAATTTGATCTCATTACCAATAAAGATAGACAGACAGACCCTGGTGTATCCAAGTAACATTTTTGTCTAGTTTGTCATGTTTGTACTCGTTTGTACTAGTACTAAAGTATACTCCCGCATACATGGTCTGTACCACTGGTTTCTATGATTATGTGCTGTTCCATTTGCCAAGCAGGGTCTACATAGGATAAAAGAAATACTAGCCAAGGAGTACCTGGCATTGCAGCCTCCTTGTCCCTACAGATTCGATGGGATGCAATGTGTGTTGCTTAACATCCAGGATTCTCAGTGGACCAGCTCTACTAGGGGGACTAAAAGCCAAGTGACTGCATTAACTGTGAAGCTTACAAACTACTTCAGGGCTTCCTGATGGTTTAGGAGGGTTTGAAGCTGTGTTATGCATTAAGTGGATAAAAGAAAGAAAGAAAGAAAGAAAGAAAGAAAGAAAGAAAGAAAGAAAGAAAGAAAGAAAGAAAGAAAGAAAAGCTCTGATTGGTAGCATTTGCTGATTTCAATCATCAACATGAAAATGTGCACAATTAATTCTCCAGCATACTACTGGGCTGTATGGAAGTGGATTTTTGACAATTAATTAATTAATTAGTGAATTAAAAAACCTCAATTTTTGCTTCCATTGCTTTAATAACAATTAGGGACTTAGCAACAAGTAAATACACAATGTATTTCAAATATAATATTTTGATTTTGGCTAAAACGTCATCCTATGCTAGTCAATACAAGAACTGAGGGTTGAAATTGAGAAAAATCTCTTTAAATGTGTATTTCAGATTTGTCTCAGATAGGTACTTATCTCCAAAAACTAATTTTTCACTTCCTTTCTCCCTTGAAGCTGAATTTTACCACAATCTTTGATATGCTCAGAATCAATAGAATCATGTTTCATTCTCCAGCCAAAGTGTGGACACAAAGCTTTCAGATACGGTTTTTGTGGTAGTGCAGGAGGAGATGGGGAGTGAGGGCAGGAGAGCATTTCTTTCTTTCTTTTTTTTTTACATTTTTTTTTATTATATTATGTTAGTCACCATACAGTACATCCCTGGTTTTTGATGGAAAGTTCCATGATTCATTAGTTGTGTATAACACCCGGTGCACCATGCAATACATGCCCTCCCTACTACCCATCACCAGCCTATCCCATTCCCGCACCCCCTCCCCTCTGAAGCCCTCAGTTTGTTTCTCAGAGTCCAGAGTCTCATGCTTCATTCCCCCTTCTGATTACCCCCCCTCTCTTTATTCCTTTCTTCCCCTACCGATCTTCCTAGTCCTTATGTTCCATAGATGAGAGAAATCATATGATAATTTTCTTTCCCTGCTTGACTTATTTCACTTAGCATTATCTCCTCCAGTGCCGTCCATGTTGCAGCAAATGTTGAGAAATCGTTCTTTTTTGATAGCTGAGTAATATTCCAGTATATATGGACCACAACTTCTTAATCCAGTCATCTGTTGAAGGGCATCTCGGCTCCTTCCACGATTTAGCTATTGTCGACAATGTTGCTATGAACATTCAGGTGCATATGGCCCTTCTCTTCACTACGTCTGTATCTTTGGGGTAAATACCCAGTAGTGCAATGGCTGGATCATAGGGTAGTTCAATTTTTAACTTTTTAAGGGACCTCCACACTGTTATCCAGAGTGGTTGTACCACCTTGCATTCCCACCAACAATGTATGAGGGATTCCCTTTCTCCACATCCTCTCCAGCAATTGTTGTTTCTTGCCTTGTCTATTTTTGCCAATCTAACTGGCGTAAGGTGGTATCTTAGTGTGGTTTTGATTTGAATTTCCCTGATGGCTAATGATTTTGAACATTTTTTCATGTGTCTGTTAGCCATTTGTATGTCTTCATTGGAAAAGTGTCTGTTCATATCTTCTGCCCATTTTATGATTTGTTTATTTGTTTCTCGTGTATTGAGTTTGAGAAGTTCTTTGTAGATCTTGGATACCAGTCCTTTATCTGTGGTGTCCTTTGCAAATATATTCTCCCATTCCGTGGGCTGTCTCTTAGTTTTTTTGACTGTTTCCTTGGCTGTGCAGAAGCTCTTTATCCTGATAAAGTCCCATAAGTTCATTTTATCTTTTATTTCTCTTGCCTTTGGAGATGTGTCGTGAAAAAGGTTGCTCTGGCCGATGTCATAGAAGTTGTTGCCTATGTTCTCCTCTAGAATTTTGATGGATTCCTGTCTCACATTGAGGTCTTTCATCCATTTGGAGTTTATTTTTGTGTATGGTGTGAGAGAGTGGTCAAGTTTCATTCTTTTGCATGTAGCTGTCCAATTTTCCCAGCACCATTTATTGAAGAGACTGTCTTTTTTCCACCGGATGTTTTTTCCTGCTTTATCAAAGATTAGTTGCCCAAAGAGCCGAGGGTCCATTTCTGGGTTCTCTATTCTGTTCCATTGGTCGATGTGTCTGTTTTTGTGCCAGTACCATGCTGTCTTTGTGATCACAGCTTTGTAGTACAGCTCGAAATCCGGCATTGTGATGCCCCCAGCTTTGTTTTTCCTTTTCAACAGTTCCTTGGAGATTCGGGGCCTTTTCTGGTTCCATACAAATTTAAGGACTATTTGTTCCAGTTCTTTGAAAAATGTCCTCAGTATTTTGATCGGGATAGCATTGAAAGCATAGATTGTTCTGGGTAGCATGGACATTTTAACTATGTTAATTCTTCCTATCCATGAGCTTGAAATATCTTTCCATCTTTTTGTGTCTTCTTCAATGTCTTTCAAGAGTGATTTGTACACAACTAATGAAGCATCAAACTTTACATCGGAATCTGGGGATGTACTGTATGGTGATTAACACAATATAATAAAATTAAATTAAAAAAAAAAAAAGAGTGATTTGTAGTTTCTAGAATATAGATCCTTTACATCTCTGGTTAAGTTGATTCCAAGGTAACGTATGGTTTTTGGTGCTATTGTAAATGGGATGATTCCCTAATTTCTCTTTCTTCAGTCTCATTATTTGTGTATAGAAATGCATGGGGTGCCTGGGTGGCACAGCGGTTGGGTGTCTGCCTTCAGCTCAGGGCGTGGTCCCGGCGTTGTGGGATCAAGCCCCACATCAGGCTCCTCTGCTATGAGCCTGCTTCTTCCTCTCCCACTCCCCCTGCTTGTGTTCCCTCTCTCGCTGGCTGTCTCTATCTCTGTCGAATGAATGAATGAAATCTTTAAAAAAAAAAAAAAAAGAAAAAAAAAAAGAAATGCAACTGATTTTTGAGCATTGATTTTGTATCCCGCCACATTACTGAATCGCTCTATAACTTCTAATAGTTTGGGAGTGGATTCTTTTGGGTTTTCCATATAGAGTATCATGCCATCTGTAAAGAGAGAGAGTTTGATACCTTTGCGGATTTGGGTAACTTTTATCCCTTTTTGTTGTCTGATTGCTGTTGCAAGGACTTCTAGTACCATGTTGAATAATAGTGGCAAGAGTGGGCATCCTTGTCGTGTTCCTGATCTTAAGGGAAAGGCTTCCAGCTTTTCCCCATTGAGAATGATATTTGCTGTAGGCTTTTCATAGATGGTTTTTATGAGATTGAGGAATGTACCCTCTATCCCTACACTCTGAAGGGTTTTAATCAGGAAGGATGCTATATTTTGTCAAATGCTTTTTCTGCATCTATTGAGAGAATCATGTGATTTTTGGCTTTTTCCTTCTGGATAAAATCTATGACACTGATAGATTTGCGAATGTTGAACCACCCTTGCATCCCAGGGATGAATCCCACTTGGTCATGATGGATAATCCTTTTAATGTACTGTTGGATTCTATTAGCCAGGATCTTGTTGAGAATTTTGGCATCCATATTGATTACGGAAATCGGTCTGTAATTCTCCTTTTTAGGAGAGCGTTTCTTGTTTAAGTTCAATGAAAGCTCGTAAGCTGCCTTTTAGTTAGGTTCAGAGGAATGAGTCTGACCAATGAAATCTGGTACAAATCAAAACAGAATGAATGGATGTAATGATGGTAGAGGCGTTGTGGGTATTTTTTCTATGGGATAAAACTAGTGATACCTTTTCTTATATAATACCACAAACATCTGAGGAATAGGAGAACATTCCTTGTCTTAATGTTTTGCTCCAAATGAAGAAGAAATATTTTGTCACTTGTCCTGAAATACATGCAATCATTTTTGTCCTAGTTGAGTAAATAACTTTCTGGAAATTTATATTAAAGCATGGAAATTAAACTTTATTAAAAATAAAATTTCTTTTGTTAGGGTATTACTAAATCTATGCTCATAAAAGAAAAATCAAAAGATGCAGACCAGCAGAAAGGATCTAAAATTGGTGACATTTTGATGCATATACTTTCAGACATTCTATTGTAATGCTGTTCTGTTGCCTGCTTTTTTTTTTTCCTTAAAAGACTTTTATACGCTAACAAGCACAATCTACCACGTGATTTGAGCTGGCTTTACGGAATTTCATTATGTAGGTGAACCCTAACTTAACCAATCTCTTTTTTTTGGATGTTTAGATTTTACCAATTTTGCTCTTCTATGCCGTGCTTTGATGATCATCTTTACAGTTTAGTTTTTCTTTACATTTTAATAATTACTTTCATATAAAATATATCTAAATTATTTTCTTGGTGTATAGTTATGGAATTAAATGTAGGAAATACTACTAGAATTATTTGCCTAAAAAACAGATGTGGAATTTTAGGTCAAACATGTTATCCTGATTTCTTATACATATCATCAGTGACTCTCCCCAAACTTTGGACCAGTTTATATGCCCATCAGGAGCTCATCACACATGATGTAAGGCATTTCCCTACCACAGTTTTTTTTTTCAAATATATTTTCCCAATATAATAAGTGAGACATTAAATTAGAATTATTTCTCATTGTCTTACCTTTCATGTTAGGAATATCTTTTAAAATGTTCAGCTATGGGGTCTTTTTTATGTTAAGTAAGATATCTTTGTTACCTGTTGCCACTTGGAATTATCACAACTTTAACCACTTAAAATGACACAGTTATTATCTCCCAGTTCTGTAGGTCAGGAGTCTGGTGAGCTCCGTTTGTTCCTCTGGCCTGCGTTTCACAGGCTGAGATTAAGTTGTTGGCAAGCTGGACCCTGAGCTGGAGGCTCTGAGGGGGGAGTCGCTTTCCAAGATCATTCAAGCTGTTGACAGAATTCAGTTACTCAGGCAGAGGTAGGTCCCCGGTTCCTTGCTGGCTGTCTGCCAGGAATTGCTCTCAGCTCTCTGCGAGGTCACCTGAAGTCCTCATTATGTTCCCCTTCCAACGTCAAACCGGCCACTTCCTGTTGAATTCTCCTCATGTTTCCAATCTCTCTGATTTCTACCTCTGTTGCCTTTCCTCTGCCTCCAGCTGGAGAAACTTCTCTGCTTTTAAAGGCTCATGTGATTAGATTGGGCCCTCTTGGATAGGATAATCCAGGCTAATCTTCCTGTTTGAGGTCTAGAAAATTAATACCTGTGAAGTCCCCTTTACCACGTAAGGTGGTGTATTATTTAGGATTCTCTAGGGAAACAACTAATAGGATACATATATATATATATATATATATATTCTATAGGGGCATATTTGAATATGTTCAAATATATATTGATTTTTATATAATATAAATATATATATTATACATATATTTAAACAATATTTATTTAAAATATATATTTATTTATTATGAGGAATTGGCTTGTGTAATTATATGATTATGGAGACTGAGAAGTCCCATGATCTGCTGTCTGCAAGCTGGAGATACAGCAAAGCTAGTGATGGAGTTCCAGTCTAAGCCCAAAGACGCAAGGACCAGGGGAGCTGATGATGTGAATCCCAGGCCTACGATGGCAGAAGATAAGATGAGATGTTCAAGCTCCATCAGTAAGGCAGAATGATGCCCACTCATACAGGCGGAGGTAATTTACTTTAGTGAGTCTGTCCAATCAAATGTTGATCTCATCCAGAAATATGCTCATAGACCCACCCAGAAATAATTTTTAACCTGGGCACCCCATGGCCAGTCAAGGTGACACACAAAATTAATGATCACATAAGGTAATATATTTATTGGTTTCAGGGGCTAGGGTGTGAATATCTTTGGGGGGCCATTCTGCCTACTACATCACAAGAGGTCTTCACTATTTGGTTTGTCTACCATATTCGTCAATTCTAAAGTGGGAATATAAGGCTTTTGCCTTTTGGAACCGAGGAAAACTGTTCACAAACACTTGTAATAAGAATTATTTACTACTTATATTATTTATTTAAAAATGAACATACCCGAATATACTCAAAGGTAGAATGAACAATACAAAGAAGTCTATGTACTTATCACACAACTTTGACAATTGTCAATGTTTTGCCATTTTGATAGAGCTATTTCTCTCACCCTGCTTTTTTGTCTTGATGTATCTTTTGGTGGGAAAAAATATCTTTATTTGCAAAGACCAATGAAATGTCCTCTTTCATTGGGACTTGTAATAGTTTCATATAATACAAATTAAAGAACAAAATGGTAACAATTTAAGGCAGGCCAAAGAATACTAGTGCTTTCCTCTCATTCAGTGAGTGAGAAATAATGTGTGGGGTATTAAAATCTTCCCCAACTTACATAATTGCAATTATGATTCATTGACATTCTTATTAATTGTCTCACAATATAGGATTCTCTTATTTCATTCCTGTGCTGATATATAAGGGAACGTTGAATGAAAGGGTATGTTGGAAGTAGTCAGCTTGTCTCAGTGAATTTAAGAAATGAAACTCAAGCTGCATGACATTTCTGCTGATTTTCCTCTTTCCTCTTGATGCCAAGCCTTGGGTATTTGCAGGGTAAGTTGTAATAAAACTTACTTAAGAAGATATTTTACTATTATAACATGATTACTGGCCATCACTGGGGAGTATGGAGTTATATATAGACCACAATCCATGGATAATCCAAAAATAACATTTCTGTATTTGCAATGTGCTTTCATATCGTATTTAACTGAGCATGTGCTGATGTTCTGGGAATTTGGTTTGAACAGAACAATAAAGTATACCATAAAAATCTGGCTTCAGTCTATGAACACCTGGCTCTGAGACTGGGGAAGGGGTTCCTTTTTCCAAGTGTTCCTTTGAAGAGGAAAATCATGTTCAACTCTTCTATTTCAAAAGGCTCTTCTTGGTGTAAACATTTTTCAATTAAATTACATATAACATATTTGGTTTGGAGAATCATCTTCAAATTTCAATTTATTATCTCTTACTCTTATTCTTTTTCCCTCCGGTTTTAGAGACCAACACATTCTTCTTTTACAAAATCGAACATTTGTGCGTTTACTCCAAATTTTCTCATCTCATCTGGGATCATGCTCCATTAAATATCACTTCTTTCTATCCCCCTTTCTTACATTTTCAATAACTCTCATTTAATTTTACAGTCACTTACGAGTGAACACAACCTCTCTCCTGAGAGACACAAATGCTCTATTCTTTTTCCCTTTGCCAATGAACGTATTAAATACCCACTTTATCAGCACCTATGTGTTTTTAAAGTCATTCTAACTTATTTTCTGCTCTGCGACATGTTTACATGTGTTCTGAACGGCCCCTAGTAACTTACTATTCACTGAATTCATAGCCACTTTCTCTTTGTCACATTCTTTAACCTTTTGTACCAGTTGACACCATGAACCAACCAACCCACCATCCCTTGCCAAAATCTCTCCTTTTAAACACTTTCTTGTTTTCCTGCACTTACGCTGCTCCTTCAACTACTCTCTTTTCTCATTCCACATGACGGCCATTAAGATACAGGTGTTTCAATGGATCATCTGTCCCTGGTTGCTCTCTTTTTTTTTTTTTTAAAGATTTTATTTATTTATGTGACAGAGAGACAGCCAGCGAGAGAAGGAACACAAGCAGGGAGAGTGGGAGAGGAAGAAGCAGGCTCCCAGCGGAGGAGCCTGATGTGGGGCTCGATCCCGGAACGCGCCCTGAGCCGAAGGAGACGCTTAACGACTGCACCACCCAGGAGCCCCTATTCCGCACTTTTGATACAACCACTGCCTTGTCATTTAGGATCAACCCATCAAGGCCATCTTTGGTTCCTGTCTTTCCTTCCCCTTGTCAAAACAACAAATGTTGGTAAGTTTGTTTGATTCTATACTCCAGAAGAAGTACCTCCCTCCATAAGTAAAAATCATTTAATCTGTCATTTCCAATTCCATGACCTCTTTTGTGTTCCAGAACCCTATTACCTTTGACTAGGAATTTTGCAAAAAATATGCTAACTTTTCTTTCTCTCCTGCTCTACCAAGTTAGCATGAGAAGTCTTGCCAGTTTAACCTTTCTTGACTTTAGTTTTTATAATGTCACCCTCTGCTTCAGATCGTCAATGACTCTCTCTTTTTACAACAGTAGTTCTCAATTGGGAATGATTTTGCCTCCCAGGGGACATTTGGCAATATCTGCAGATATACTTGATTGTCATAACTAGGGCAGGGGCTGCCTGGGATACTATTAGACATCCTACAATGCACAAGACAGCTTCTTACAGCAAAAAATTATCTGGCCCAAAATGTTAATAGTGCTGAAGTTGAAAAACCCTGGTCTAGAGAATAACCTACACATGGTTAATTTGGCATTCTCATTTTCTTCTACAGTTCATTTACAACCCCATTGGATTTTTATAATTGTTCCTCTTCTCCACTTCCCACCTCTAGATCTTTGCTTATACATTTTCCTCCCTCACTGATATTTTTTCTTACCTTCTTTTTTTATTTAAAAAAAATACTAGTGCCATCCATCTTTCGGTATTTAACTTTATTGCCTTATTTTTCATAGAACTCCATAATAATCCTAGTTGAAAGTAATGATCCTTTATCTGAATCCTGATAAAGATTTTTTTTTTTGGTATCCCTCTTACCATTTCTTGCCTTTTCATGATTATTTATAATAATGTCTTTCAAAACTTACTAGTCTTTACATTTCTTTAAATAAAAGCTTTATTGAAATATAACGCACATGCCATAATTCACCCTTATAAGTATACGATTCTGTGGTTTTAATATATTCACAGAATTGTGCAACCATCACCACTATTCAGTTCCAGAACACTTTTATTATTCCCAAAAGAAACCCATGCCTATTAGTAATGGCTCCTGCTTCCTCCTTCTCCTAGCCCCTGACAAGCACAGATCTATTTTCCGGGTCTATGTTTTAACAGTGCTAGACATGTAAATAGAATCATATGATAGGTTATGGCTTCTTTCACTCAGCAAAAATGTTTTTAGGGTTAAAGACTGTCCTGGGAAAATCATGATATAAATGTCCTATCCATATAATTTGCTTTTTTTTTTTAAAAGATTTTATTTATTTATTTGAGAGAGTGAGAGATCACAAGCAGGGAAGAGGGGCAGAGGGAGAAGCAGACTTCCCGCTGAACAGGGAGCCTGATGCAGTGTTCAATCCCAGGACCCTGGGATCATGTTGGGATCATGTTGGGATCATGCTGGGATCATGACCTGAGCTGAAGGCAGATGCTTAACCAATTGAGCCACCCAGGCGCCCCTTACTTTGCAAACACTGAGCAATTTACTCAAGACTTTCCTGGCTTGTTTTACTCATCAACACAATGCTATTCATTCTTTATCTTTCAGAAATGTGTTGATATTTCTTATTTGTTGGTAAAACAACATTCTCTGCCCCAACCATCCCTCTACCACATTATCTTCTCTCTAATGACTTTATTCCCTTTTATATGTTTTTTAAATAACATATAATGTATTATTTGTTTCAGGGGTACAGGTCTGTGATTCATTAGTCTTACACAATACATAGCACTCACAAAAACACATACCCTCTTTTTATTTTATTTTTTTATCAGCAAGGTTTTATGAAGTATTAGAGAAAGATATGTATGCAAAAGTCTCCTATCTTGACAGGATTTTAAAAACGAGAAAATTATTCTTTCCTGTTCAACTTTTCAAGTTCAGCTTCAGCATCTGTGAAATAATTGATGCCATCAGCCAGGCTATACTATGATTTATGTTACACTGTGATTTATGTTAAAGTTGGATCTGACACAAATTTATGTCAAGTGTATCGTGTTGATGGTTAGAATTCTCTGAGTGGAAAAAAAAGGCTTAAAGCAAGACTTAAAGCATTTGTATATTTATATATGAAGAATGTTGCTAATATCACCAAATTGGTGTGAGGTCAGTACATAGTAGTGCTTGGTCTGAGTTATAAAGCATTTTAAAAGAAATGCAAATTTTAAACTTTCACAAGTGTACTCCCACTGTTTTCTAAGATGATTTGGATTATTAGGGGAAAAAACATTTCAGGCAGAGGAAACATTAAGTGCAAAGCCTTGAGCAAGGGCTTGCCTGCTCTGATCAAAGAACAGTTATGAGGCCAGTTTAGTTAAGGTCAAATGACAAGGCGAAAGTAGGAGGAGACGTGGTCAGAGAACTAATGGAGACCAGATCACATAGGTCCCCATATATCATGGTAAGGACTTTTAGCTTTTCTTCTGAGTGAGCTGGGGAGCCACTGAAAGGTTGTGAATAGAAGAGTAAGATTATGTTTTAATTGAATCTCTATGTCTGCCCTTTGGAGAATATGATGAAGCTGGACAAACATAAAACAGGAGCACAATTAGGAGGTAATTGCGATCATATAGGCACAGATAGTTGTAGATTGGGCTATGTGATTAACAGCCAAATTCTGAATATATTCTGAAGATAGAGTAAATAGGATTTGCTGACAAATTTGCATAGTGTATAAAAGAAAGAAAGACATCAAGGATGGTGCCTGGAATTTTGGTTACTAACTGAAAGGATGGGGTTGCTATTATATTTGATGGGGAAGACTGGAAAGGGGCAGGTGTGGAGCTTGGGGCAGATCGATGGTGATCGGAAATCAATTTTAGTGATCTTGTTTGAAATGCCTTCCAAGTGGATTTGTTGGTCAGGCATTTGGAATTCAGAGGAGAGGCTCTGAACTGGAGATGTAAATCAGAGGCTCTGATTGGAGATGTAAATTTAGAAGTCATTGGGTGTGTGGATGGTTCTTACAGCCACAGACTGGAGGAGTCCAGAGGAAGCATGTAGATAAAAGACAGAAGCAGCTCAGGGACCGAGCTTTGGAGCACTCCAGAATCCAGAGGTCAAAAGATGAGGAGGAACAGCAAAGGAGGCAGGAAAGGAGAAAAGGCAGGTGAGTGTGGAATCCATCTCCTCAGTAGATTGTAAACCGTGAGGATGGGAATCATATCTGCTCGTTCATGTTGTATTCTTCTTTAGTATCTCATTCCCAGGAGGCGATAAGTACTGACGGAATGACTAAAACATGGTATCGATAGCTTGTATATGAAGCAGAGTTCTTTTCTATGTCACACAATTCTTGCTTTTTTTTTTCTTTTAAATTGAGGTAAAATTGGTATATAACATTAAATGAGATTCAGGTATTCTTTCTGAGAGTCTTTCTGTCAGGCACAGTGATTGAAGATGTACGGAATCTTCCTTTTCAGATCCGGGGGTCTCTTCCAAATGTCCTCTGGTCATTTTGACACCTGTGGCTGTAGCCCTGTACGGCAGCAGTTGGTTATTCTTCTATTCCTCTAGATCACGCAGGGCAAGGTGTTGTCACGTGCACTAGCTTCCTTTGTTTCCTTTAAAACTCGGGGGTGATTATCAGCTTGAGTTTGCATTCTCAGGGAAGAAGAGGGGCCTTAGGTCTTTTCTCCTATGCTTTCCATATTTTCTTTTCCTTTGGTCCAACACGTTCTCCTATTTGGTACTTTTGTGTTTTGGAAGAGTCACTAATGACCTGTCAAAGTCTCTCAAAGAGGCTTTCACAATTGTCAGTCTTCTGAGCCCTGATTTAGCACCATTTGCAGCACTGAGCCCTGCAACCAAGAACCCAGTGAGTCATTTTAGTTCCGTTACTCTGGTAATATTCTAATATGGGTATAACAAATTATCTCCCTGTTGGTGCCTAGAAACAGTGTATGTTGACCTAGTTACAAATGTTCTCCACGTGGTGCAATACTAGACAGTATGCAGAATCTATTTGAACATGTATTTTAGAGTAGAATGATATAACAAAGAATAAAACTCAGAATTTTACTTTCAAAGTTTTTGCCACAGGAAAAAGTAACAAATTCAATTCACGAGGCTATCAATAAAAAGGCACAGGAAGTATTAGAGAATACAGTACTGAGTTTTAATTTTCAAACATTCACGTATCACTGTGACAATTCTAAAATTGGAGATTTGATAATGAATATGTCAGAATGCCCTAGAAATTAGCTCTGTCTTCAGGCCAGCAACTGAATGTGTAGGCATGATTTTTGAAAGAAAAAGAAAAAGAAAAGCAAAAGCCATGACTTTCCGAAGAACCAAACTATTGTCCTTCTGAAATTGCTTGTGCTGTTATGAAAATGTCAAGCACATTTGTACTAATGGCTTAGAATGTCTTTCTATTTATTGCTTTAAAAGTTGGTACATGTGACAAAGTAACCTGGATCTGGATTTCTCTACCTATGCTAGTGTGGTCATTTTGGGCAGCATAATGATAAATGTATAAAGCATGTGTCGCATTTCTTAGTCTGTGCCCTTGCTCCTGAAAGGCAACTTTCATTCAAGGAACTCTACAGCAAGGGTGGAGTTCCCAACTGTTATCTCGCTAATTTTGGTTTGCAAATTTCTGATGGCCCACTTCACATCAAAATATGTCATATCATGAGACAAATATGAGAAATAAATGACATTTCTTTTTGTGTGGGATCCTATGCTTCATAAGAAACACTCGAAGCATTTCCTTTCTCCAAATTAGAAAATGTAGTGGGCTATAGTTTGAAAGTAACGCTTATGCAATGTGTTACCAGTCTTTAACGAAATCTAAGAAGAGAGTGGGACATTTGCATTAGGTTAAAATGGTTTTCAAGCTTTATTATGTTTATTTCAAACATAATCAGAGTCCTCTGTCAAGTGACATGCAGGCTGGATAAACTGTTCTACATAAAACAAAATCTTTTTGTGTTAAAGTAATTTACAACTTGTATTTTAATTTTTCTCCTCTAATCTACTTTGTTATATACTATTTTTTAACTTTCAGATTGCCCTTATTTTCATACCTGTCAAATATTGTGCTAAAATTCATTCTTGGATGATCATTATAATGACTTTAAAAAAGTCATTTTTCTTTGGTCTTGTTCATTGTCATAAAACCAATGAAAAGCATTAGCATTTTTATTGGGTTATTGATTTGGTCTTCCTGGGCTGCCATCAAAATACAATAGACTGGGTGACTTAAATAATATAAACTTATTTTTTTAGTTTGGAGACTGGAAGTCCAAGATCAAGGCGTTAACTGATTCTGTTCCAGGCAAGAGGGCTCTTTTCCTGGCCTGTAGACGACCACTTCTCTATTTTTATGACTTTATTTAGCTGTAATTACCTTCTAAAAGCCCCATCTCCAAATATAATCACATTGGGGGTTATGACGTCGATGTATGAATTTGCGGGGGCAGGGAGGAGAGGGACGTAATTCAGTCCATAGCTCTGATAAATCAATAGATCTAACTACATCAGTATTTCCAGTGGTTTAGCATGAATGTTTCAACTTCTACATTTAACATGTATGGAGCATGTACTCTGTACCTGACACGCTGCTGGATCTGGGTCATTAAAAAGATGAATACAAGAGTCTTCTGCCTGTCAGCTTATAGAAGAGTACGTGAGACATATCAGACCCACAGATGTCATGATACCATGTGAGAAGCAAATAGAAATGTGCACATGCTCTTCCAGCAGGAATGTCTCTTTTTGCTATTTCCCATAAATATATCTGAATCCATGATTTTGTTGTCTTACACAGCAGTAGTACATTGTTTTCTGTTCTGATCTCTGATATAGCAGGTGCTGCCCAGTGAGTTATGCCCATACTATGTTATGTTTTAGGTAGAACATTTTATTCCTGAGCTGCCTTAGGATCTCATGCCAGAATTTTCTACTTATTTCAGGGACTGTGGCAAACTTGTGCTTGTGGCATCATTTCTCGTAGTGTTTTCTCTCCCTTGATGTAGGATCAATATGATTTGGAATGTCAGATGATTTTCACATCCTCTGCAAGTCGATACATTGCCCCTGTCAACTAATAGGACTGGTTCTTAATTGGAGCTGAATCATTTGCCACTTATGAAAAATGATTTCGTCCAGACTTCGAATTAAAGTTAAACAAGTGTCCAAGTTTAACAATCACATCAATTTTTGTTTTGATGTAAAATGAAATTAGGTGTGTCCTTATATCACTATGTTATGCAATTTACGCTTGGTCACCCTTTCATTAGTCATGAATCATTCTGAAATCATTGGTATCAAGTGGGGTCAAAAGTAGGACCACAGTTAACACACTTTTGAAACCTTTAATATCAAGGTCACTATCAGAACTTTTCAAGGATGTTCGACGTTTAATTTTCCAAATTAGGCTGTGAAAGTTCAGGAGACACCCTGAGTTTACAAGCATTGAGCCCGGCTTTGTCTTACCTGCTTCCTTAATGCTATTGTAACCGTTAAGTTTTCTAACTGTTATTATGTGTTTTGCCCTTTTATTTATTTTAGACAGTGGACACACCTTTTCCTTTTCAAACTAGTGTGTCAATGGCCTTTCCTTGTAATAACAGTTGACATAATCCTGTTGAGTTTTAAGAAAACATTACCAAGGAAAACACTGGCTGTTTCTAACTTTCTCAGACCTCTGCAGAGGGAAGCAGGTCTCAAACCAGGGTCAGGTGGAGAAAGAGATATCAATGGGTGCAACTAAGAATTTCAGGTTCTCAGGCATACTTCTCTGTGCTTTGGATTTACTTCCTAGCCTCTGGCCTAGGAGACTGAATTGTGACAATAATATTTCTCACCTGTCCGATTGGCAAATGTTTTAAACAAGCAATAACAACCATTGCTGGCAAATACTCAAGGATATGAGCATTCCAGTACTTTGGTGATGGAAGTGTGAATTTTTCTACTATTTTGGCAAGTAAGTCTGGCAGTGGTTATTTGAGTTAAAATGACTCTATGTCAGGTAGCAACTCTAGTTCATGAATTCTAACTCACATTAAAAAAAAACATTTGATAAAAGACATGTATAGAATAATGCCTTTTGTAGCATTGTTTGTTACAACAACAAAGTATAAACAATCTGAATGCCCATGAATAAGGAATTGAATAAATTATGGCACACGCATGTGCTGCACACACGCACAATGGAAAATGATGTATTGGGATCTATCAATGTCCCAAACAAGAGGGATGTTTACAATATATAGTGAGGTAAAAAAAAGCAAGGTCAAAGTAAAGGGGATAATATCAGCTCGTTAAAAAATTAAAAACAAAAAACAGGTTATGTGGTTCTCTTTTCTGGCTGGAACCTCGGAAGGTGCAGAAGAGAAGAAAAAGATATGGTCCCTGCTATGCTAGAAACACTTAANTAAAAAAAAAAAAAAAAAAAAAAAAAAAAAAAAAAAAAAAAGCACGGAACTGAACATTGAGACCTTAAGGAAGAGGTTTGCCCAAAAGATGTTTTGAAAAGCAAGGAAAAAGCTTATCTATGAAAAAGGTAAGCTATCACAAAGAATATAGACAGATGTACAGAACTGCTGTAAGAATTGCTAGGATGGCAAGAAAAGCTGGCAACTTCTATGTACCTGCAGAACCCAAATTGGCATCTGTCATCAGGATCAGTATTAATGGTGTGACCCCAAAGTTCTGAAAGGTGTTGCGGCTTCTTTGCCTTCACCATATCTTCAGTGGTACCTTTGTTAAGCTCAGCATGTTTCAGTTAACATGCTGAGGATTGTGGAACCATATATCGGAAGGGGCATCCAAACTTGAAGTGAGTACATGATGTGTTTTCTTTCATGGTTATGGCAAAATCAACAAGAATCGATTGCTGAATCTCTTGGTAAATATGGCATTGTCTGAATGGAGGATCTGATTCATGAGACCTACACTAGTGGCAAATGCTTTAAAGCAGCAAACAACTTCCACTGGTTCTCCTAATTTTCTTCTGTATGAGGTGGGTTGAAGAAAAAGACCATTCATTTTGTAGAAGGTAGAGATGCTGGCAACAGGGAAGACCAAATCAACAGGCTTATTAGAAGTGTTAAATAACAAAAATTCAACTGAGTAAATTTTAAAGATCCAATGGGCTTTATTAAATAATTAGGAATGGAGCAGCATTCCATCTGGCAAGTAGAAGGGAGCTCCAAAGGGCTATAGAAAAGGTGTGGTTTAAAGGTAGAAAAGGAGTGGAGGACAGGAAGTTATGAGCAAAGAATCCATTATTCTAGGTAAGATCGCCTTCCTAGGGGGAATGAAAGGGTCTATCAGGAAATTTCCTAGTGCTGACCAGGAAATTCTCATGTCGATTTGTTAAAGGTTACATTTTTAGGGGGTTGAAACTGCAGTTAGGTTAAGTGTCAAGTCTTGGTTTACTGACCTGGGGCCTTAACCTAAGTGACACCACTTTTGGGTCTGTGGTTTTCTTTTTAACAGAAGAATGAACTAAGGCATCTATCATGATTATTTTTGTAATCTGGTCAGTTAACAAACAGTGACTGCTTTCAAATTGAAATGTAAAACAAACAGCAGCACCCCCCCCCCAACAACAGCAACAGGTTATGTGTTTGCCCAAAGAGAGTGTGGGACGAGTACTCACCCAATTCTTCATATTCGTTACCTAAGGGAGGGTTTCCTTCCTCCCTCCCTCCCTCCCTCTTCCTTCCTTCTTCCTTCCTTCCTTCCTTCCTTCCTTCCTTCCTTCCTTCCTTCCTTCTTTTCTTCCTTTCTTCCTTCCTTCCTTCCTCCCTGATTATATCAGAAAAGAGAAGACACAGGAGAAAAGAAAAAGTGGATCACCATTCCGGTGATGGATGCTAGGTGAGAGGATGTGGCAGCTGGCCTCATTACCTCCCCCCTAACAGAAGCAGAGGGTTTCCTCTGACTTTTTGAGCCCAGAGATTTGGAGAAGGATGTTGATTGAAGAGGAGGAGAATGGCTGGACCACCCAAGTTGTCTACAGTCACTGACAGCCCTTCTGCTTTGTAGAGTTGCCTTTAGGTTGCCCAGGGCAATCTCTTACTAGTTATGTACATCCATGAGGCAATATCCTGCTTCAGGAAAAGTTCTGCCCTTACTTGTGCCAAGCTCACGTTCCTAGGGTGGGAAGGATAAAGTTAGCAGAAGGTTATTGATGGATGAAGGTACATCTCCTTGAGGTATGAGTGAAAACTTCTAGATGAGTCAAGAAATTTGCCAGACATCTGTGCTTTTCTCCTCACCCCACCCACAGAGCTAGGCAGCAATTTGTGTGTGGGTGTCACTATCTAAAATTTTTCTAGGAGAAGAATATGGCACAATAATATTTGAAAAGATTAACCCATGATTTTTCTTCACTCTGTCTCTATGTATATATCTATATATTATCTATATATCTATATCTATCCATATCTATGTCTTTTCCTCCTCATTTGTGCAAATAGTTGGTGCTGGGGAAGTGTGAACCAAGATAATATTTCTGGCTATTAATTTCTAATAAAGAAAGTCTGAAGAGGTCAGGCAAGATTACCAGAAAAGACCAAATGGAGGATTTGTGGACAATGACAAGCGTTTGGGCCAGAAACATGAGGGGAAATGAAATTTCCAAGCTAGAAGGAGATTCCCACGGGAGTAGACAGTGTAAGGAGGAGAAGGGAGGAGTCTGTGGGAACAATGAGATAGGGTGCTTGCCTGATTTCCAACTATATAAAAAGAATGGTAAGTCTCCAAAGAGGATATAGCTGCTTGGAATTGAGAAAAAGGAAATTAAGAGGACCTGTTCTTCCAACAACACACATTTTGGGATTGTAAAGAATGTGCAGGGCCCCTGGGTGGCTCAGCCAGTTGACCAACCAACTCTTGGTTTTGGCTCAGGTCATGAACTCTGGGTCCTGAAATGGAGCCCTGCATCAGGCTCTGCACTCACTGCGGAGGCTACTGGAGATTCTCTCTCTTCCTCTCCCTCTGCCCCTCCCTCCACTTTTGCGCGCGAGCACTCTCTCTCTCTCAAGTAAATAAGTATGTAAGTAAATAAGTAAATATTTAAAAAAAAGGAATGTTGCAATGAATATTCTGTGCAAGAATTTTTCTGCAGTTTATACTTTGGAAGAAGTTGACTTGCTGGGTTAGTACCTTTAAACTTGCTATGTATTCTGAAAATGCTTTCAAAATTATACCTGTTTGCTCTCTCAATCTCTTACCTTTCTCTTTTCAAATTTAAACTGCACTCCCTATAGTAAAACTTCACTGTTAATTAATCATCAGGAATTAACATTAAGAATTTGAAAGTCCTGTTTCCCCTACTTCCTCACCACTACTTACTTTTGAATTTTTTCCAGTCTGAGGATATGAAAGGGTACCTTGTTTTAATTTGCATGTTCCTATTACTAGCATGTTACTTTTTTTCTCTTTTTTAAAATATCTTCATTGGTCATATAGAGATTCTCTTCTGTGAAATGAAGGTTTATATTAGTTTATTTTTGGGCCTTTTGTCTTTGTCTTGTAAGATATTTTTCTTTATTCTAGATTAAAATTATTTCTCAAATGCATTGTAAATATTTTCTCTGTAGCTTGTCTTCAAACTTTGTTTATGGTTTCTAATGTATAAAGATTTAAAATGTTTATGTTATCAAATGTATTCATTTATAGTTTATACTTGATGGTTTAGTCTTTTTTTTCTTCATAGACTTCATTTTTTGAAGGTTTAGTTTCATACAAAATTGAGAAAAGATATACGGATTTTCCACATACCTCCTGCTCCAACATATGTATGGCCTCCCCCATTATCAACATCCCTATCAGAGTTGTACGTGTGTTATAACTGATGAACCTTTTTATATTTTAAGAAATCCTTCATTACTTCAATGTTATACGATAGTCTCCTACATTTCCTTCTAGAATTTCTAAGGGTTGCTTTTAGCTTTTAAGTCTTTAGTCCATGTGGACTTTCTATTTGCTTATGGAATAAAGAGGAATTTAATTTTCAGATATATTTTAAAATTTGTTCCTTAATCACATGGGGTCAGCCCATCCTATTGACAGATTCACCTACAGCTCTACTGAAAAGTCCAGGACAGCAAAGCATCTTCTAGCAAGCCTCACGACCAGACATTATGGCTAAACCACTGGACTCATGGATAAGCCTCCGGCACCTAAGAGCAAACTAGTGATGCTACTTGGGTGAGTGAATGGTGTGACTTCTGTGGAGTCTCTCATGCTGTGGACATTGGCTAAAGGGAAACCAGGAACATCCACTGATTGAAAAATAATATAACTGAGCTGTCCTCACAACTGGATATCAGGACCTGGATCAAAACAACCAACCAACTAGCAAATGTAGCTGCAAATATGGCAGAACTAATGTATCCAAAGAATTTTTCGAAGCAAATGCAGGTAACCCAGAGGAAATTAGTTTCTGAATAATGTTTCTTCTCTGTTGTATCACTAATTTATTAAGCATATACTATAATCTTCAAGTTCCTAAAACACTGAATGTGGTGGAAAGGAAAAATCCTATTTTGATTATTTAGTTGGAAAAAGTAAAAATAAAATTTATATTATTTCTCTTCACTTCCAAAAAGAATAAAATAAAATCAATTTTAATAATTTGAGCAGAGATCAGTTGTAATTTTTTTCCAAAAAGTAAAATAATTACACAGAATTTCATGGTAATCTTAATATTTATACAGATTTTAAAAGAAAATAAAAGGAAACCTTGACTTACATAAAGTACTTATGCTGATGATTTCTGAAGTAAAAGAGTCATATCACAATTAAAAAGTATAACTCAGAATCCAATGTAATGTCTAAGATGAGCGTAAATTTAAGTACTTGAAATAGAGATTGATATTTGTAATTAAATTAAACATAAATTAAAATAATTAGCTGGGAATATCCCACATGCTTTCTAAATCCCCCAGTTGGCCTAGGTAGTTTTTCTTATTCTTCCACAACACATGGCATTCTTTCTATGAATGACATCAGTTTGGAAATACCCTGTGGTTTTCTGAGTTATAAATGGATATCTCACTATGAACTCCTGATTATATTATGATTCATACTTTCACTTCTGTTTTTTTATGCTATCATTTTGAAAAGTGAAAATGAAACTGCGTTTCATTGCTGAACAGTGCACAAGGGAGAAGAAAAATAAGATTGAATGTAATGATTTACAAAATATTTAGGCATTATTGTCTGAGAATATTGTAAGAATAATTTATTAAGGAAAAAACAAGGTAGTTATGACAAAAAGGGTCTCAGAGAGTTATTCTGGGACTTAACAACGATTATTGTCAGAGTTCTGCTTTACATAGGAACTTCACTTATGATTTCGTTTGACATCTATCTATCATCTATCTAACATCAATCTATCAACTATTTATCTATTTATCTACCTATCATCTATCCATCTTTCTACCCATCCATTCACCTGCCTATAATTCTTTTAAAGCTTTTTTTACCCACGGAACTGGGTCATGAACCCTTGCCTTCTACCTCTAGAATTTGTTCTCTTAGCCAGTACACTATGATAGAAAGATGATGATAGCTACTTAGCTAGCTAGCTAGATGCTAAATAAGAAAGAAAGAAAAAGAAAGAAAGAAAGAAAGAAAGAAAGAAAGAAAGAGAAAGAAAGAAAGAAAGAAAGAAAGAAAGAAAGAAAGAAAGAAAGAAGAAAGTAAGGAAAAGAGAAGAAAAAGAGAGAGAAAGCAAAAGGAAGGAAGGAAGGAAGGAAGGAAGGAAGGAAGGAAGGAAGGAAGGAAGGATCATATGGAAAGTTCCAACATGATTACAGGTTTGAGAGACTTTATTGATACTTTAGGTGTCCTTAGGGCAGGGTCACAACTGCTCATTGCTGTGTCAGCTCCTGCCACAGGGCAACATTCAACAAATATTTGTTGAATAAATGAACACAACAGGATAAAAACTAATTTTTGTACATCATCGTTTTCTGTGGAAAACCACAAGAAAAAAAATGCCTTCTGAGGTCTCAGCACTAGAAAGTGACCATGAAGTATCAGGAATCTAATGAGATCCTTCTCTTACAAGATCCTTAAAATATCAGTGTTCCTATCATGAGGTATGAGGTTGAAGGCTAGATGCCTCAATGCTGTGTGATTCATATTTAACATTACTTGTAGAATGAGAATTTTGCGAGATTATAAACCCCTTATAAAGATTAATGTGATTTAAAAAATCTTTCTATTAAATGTGGAATTTCCCTTCTTGAGCTGCCTGTCACCAAATGGCAGTTCCTACCAAAGAATTATGTCTTATGGGTTAACATGTGTTTTCCTATAAATGGAGTAATTCCTCACCTTCAAATCTCCCCTGCCCAGACCAAATACTTTTTCTACCTACACTGCTTTGATGTGTGTATTTCAGATTTACCAACTCCTTTACCTTAAGGCATTGAAGAATGATCTTAATTATCACCTGTTTTTATTTATTTACTTATTTATATTTTTAAAAGATTTTTTTAAAGTAGGCTCCACACCCAGCATGGAGCCCAATGTGGGGCTTGAACTCACAACCCTGAGATCAAGACCTGAGCTGAGATCAAGAGTTGGATGCTTAATCGACTGAGTCACCCTGGTGCCTGTAAAGATTTTTTTTAAAAGATTTTATTTATTTAATTGACAGAGATAGAGACAGCCAGCGAGAGAGGGAACACAAGCAGGGGGAGTGGGATAGGAAGAAGCAGGCTCATACCAGAGGAGCCTGATGTGGGGCTCGATCCCACAACGCCGGGATCACGCCCTGAGCCGAAGGCAGACACTCAACCGCTGTGCCACCCAGGCACCCCGCCCCTAAAGATTTTATTTTTAAATAATCTCTACACTCAACATGGGGCTTGAACTTACAACCTGGAGATCAAGAGTAGCATGCTCTACCAACTGAACCAGCCAGGCGTTTCAATATTACCTGTTTTTAATCATCATTAACACCTTAAGATAGAGTAGTCTAACAGACTACTTAGCCAGTCGCTCTTCAGATTTCTAAGAGGTCAGAACATAGGAGAGATATGATAGTATAATGGTAAGGAATAAAATAATGCCTAGAGGGCAGCACACTTATGAAAACTGTTCAGTAGGAAATACAAAAGTTACTCCTTCCAAAAATTGTCTGGAGAGCCCTAAAACACCATTTAAAAATATTAGAACATCCTAATGTCAGTTATACCAAGAACCTGAGCTGAAAACTGAGAATGTGCTGAGAATAGCAGTGATACTAATAAAATGGTTCTTGTTTTAAGCCATTATGTTTTGTGATAGTTAAACAGCAATAGGTTGCCAGAACAGAATTGCTAAAGATTAAATGGATATTAATGAAAACAAAGTCAAACAGTGAGATTCTCTTTGAAAATTAAGGAAATTAAAAGGAGAAATATGGAAGTCATTTTACTGAGACAGAATAGTTTATAAATCATTAAAATTTGACTTGTAACTTGTTAAATATTTTTAAAAGAAATAATGTGTTAAACAGAAAGGGAGTTGGTCAGCCTGGTGTATGAAAGAATAAAACAAAGGATCCATGAAGTACACTTTGGCAGAGAATTCTAGAGAAATTTGTTCCCAAGTTTTGTACTGTCTGATACTAGTGGTTGAAATTATAGTATTATTCTTTGCTTGATGCCATTGAACATCTTGTTTAAATCAAGCCCCACTTACTCTGAATTCATTTTCACTAAGCAATATTTTGATTATAATTTGATTTCTGATATAGCTTTACAAGGAAGGAATGTTTTGGCTAGAGGACCCCTTGGCAGTTGTATCTCTCATCATAATTAATGTTTTTTCCCCTGGCATGTATAGAAGTCTCCCAAATCTAGTTTGCTTGCTTACAATTCCCAAGTTTGACTAAGTCTGGGACACTGGAAAGACTGAGTTTTCAAAAAGACGAGACTGAGCAGCGGAGTTTGGGTTGCGGTGGCTTCCCCAAGGCTGCTGCCCCTTGGAGGAGTCCTGGCCTCACCACTTGTCAACAGTGTGTGCAATAGTACCCAATAGGATGTATGGCACAGAGCGGTGCCCCAAAAGAGTTAGTTTCCATTCCCAAGTGTTTTCTCTGACAGATTATACAAAGAAGAAGCAGAGCAGGAGGAAAAAGAGAGCAGTTTGTGGAAGGAATGCTTTATTGACATATTAAGCTCTGATAGAAATCTCTCCTAGGATGGCACCTTGTGCCTTGTCAGGTGTTACGGTTAATTGTATGTGTCAACTTAACCTGGACCACAGGGTGCCCAGACATTTTGCCAAACATTATTCTGGGTATATCTGTGGGAGTGTTTCTGGATGTGCTTAACATTTGAATTGGTACACTGAGTGAAGCAGATTGCCCTCCCCAGTGTGGGTGGGCCTCATTCAATCAGTTGAAGGCCTTGGTAGATCAAAAGGCTGGCCCTCCTGCACAAGATTGAACTCTTTATGCCTGACAGCCTTTGAGCTGAGGCAACAGTTTTTTTTTTTGTTTTTGTTTTTTGTTTTTTGTTTTTTCAGACTGGGTCTTGAGCCTGACAGTGTTCAGACTGGGACTGCATACACCATCAGCTCTCCTGTGGTCTCCAGCTTGGTGACTGAAGATCTTGGAACTTGTCAACCTTGGTAATCATGTGAGCCATTTTCTTGTACTAAATCTTTCTCTGTCTCTATACATGTGATTGGTTCTGTTGCCTTGGAGAACCCTGACTAAATGATCAAGTGTCTTCATCAAATGGCATATTACCAGAAAATTTTACTTTTACCTATGAATTAGGTCTTTTAATGTATTTACTGGTAGGGGAAAAATATTTCATCTAAACTAAATTTTCTGTGACCTGATGTGAATGTGTTTCTTATTTTTTTTCCTTTAATGAGGATACATCGCATCTCATTAACATTTGTCAAATTTATCCTCAGTAATGGAAAATTATATGCAGTAATGAACTTAAAAATTTGGTGTACTCTTATGTCAGAGATGTCTGTGGTAGATCTGGTTGGTTTTACTTGTGGTGCTGCCCCATTTCCTTTAACTTAACAGGCTCTTCCCTCAACTCCCCAAACTCAAATCTGACTCATCTCTCCACTGAACCACCCACTACAATGTCAACAGCTCCACAACTTGCAAGTCCTTCCAAAGTGTTTTAAAGAATGATTTATTGAAGGAAAATATACATCAACAAGCAGATATACTCCACCACAGCAGGATAAGACCATGCATTAATTCTGCAAGCATTTTTTAAAGCACATACTGATGTACAAAACTGGAGAAAGAAAGATGAAGTAAACCATTTCTTAAAGAGGGAAGATAAGAAAACATATATACAGCCTAAGAGGGAAAGAAAGTACCAGATGTTTATTGAGCATCTATACTTTATCAGGCAGGTGGTCCGTTAGGGGCTTTATGACACATCTTCACAGCAGCTCTCTGAGGTAGGTACTATTACCCCTCATTTGTGTATGAGAACACCTAGGGTCAGAGAGGCCCTCCTGTTAGGAGAAATTATAGCTAGCATTCACTGAGCCTCAGTGACAGGGTAGAGTTCAGTCCCACCTCTTTTTTCTTAATTTCGTTGCTTTGTTCTAGAGCCACACTTCATGTTATGATAGCTACTAGCTACATGTGGCTATCGAACACTTGAAATGTGGCTAACCCAAA
This sequence comes from Ailuropoda melanoleuca, assembly GCF_002007445.2. Taxonomy (NCBI): domain Eukaryota; kingdom Metazoa; phylum Chordata; class Mammalia; order Carnivora; family Ursidae; genus Ailuropoda; species Ailuropoda melanoleuca. The sequence goes on from NC_048218.1 coordinate 18,018,356, forward strand.
TTGAGAAGAGCGCTAAGTGTAAAATACAAGCCAGATTTCAAAGACTTAGTATGAAAAAGAATGTAAAATATCTCATTAATAGTTTTTATATTGATTACATAGAGAAATGATAATATTTTGATACAGTGATGTATTAGTCAGTTTTCCAGAGGGACAGAACACATAGTATTTCTCTGCCTATCTATCCACAGAGACAGGAGAGGGAGGGGGGTATTTAAGCAATTGGCTTATACACTTGTAGAGGCTGGCAGGTCTGAAATTTGCAGAGCAGGCTGGTAGGCTGAAATTCAGGTAAGAGTTGATATCATTTTTGAGTCTGAAATCAGCAGGGTAGACCCACACAGTGTAAGGGATTGAATTGTTGCCCCACCCCCACCCCTGCCACCAATTCATATGTTGAAGCCCTAATCCTTAATGTGCCATATTTAAAGATATGGACTTTAAAAGGTAGCTGAAGTTAAATGGATTTCATAAGGGTGGGCCCCTAATCTGATTGCTGTCCTTATGAGAAAAGTAAGAGACATCAGTGATGCATGAGCGCAGAGAAACAGCCATGGGAAGACACAGCAGGAAGGAAGCCTTCAGCCAGCCAAGGAGACCCCAGGAGAAACCAAACTGCCAAAACTTGACCTTGGACCTCCAGAACTGTGAGAAATAAGTTTCTATTGTTTAAGCAATATCAGTCTCTGATATTTTATTATGACAGCTCTAGGAAACTATAAACAAGCAGGATTTCTATGTTGCCATCTTGAGGTCAAGTTCCTTCTTTGGGAAGCCTCAGTCTTTTCTCTTAAGGCCTTCAGGTGATTGGATAAGGCACACCCACAGAATGACGGATGATTTGCTTACTTAAATCTGATTTTTTTCAAAGATTTATTTATTTATTTATTTATTTATTTATTTATTTATTTGAGAAAGAGAGAGAGCACATGAGTGGGAGGAGGGACAGAAGGAGAGTGAGAGAGAGAAAGAATCCTCAAGCCGACTCACTGCTGAGCCTGGAGCTGGATGCAGGGCTCGATCTCAGGACCCCGAGATCATGACCTGAGCCCAAATCAAGAGCCAGCTGCTTAGCTGACTGAGCCACCCAGGCACCCCTTAAATCTACCGATTTAAATGTTAATCATGTCTAAAAATTTTTTTACAGCAACATCTGGGTTGGTGCATGACCAAACAATTGGGCACCATAGCCTAGCCACAATGACACATAAAATTAACCATCACACTTGGCTCAATAAAATATACTATTAAAATAATTTCTACCTGTTTCTTTTTGCTTTTTAAAATGTGACTACTAGAAAATTTTAAATTGCGTGTGTGGCTCACATTTGTCACTGACATTACATTTCTGTTGGACAGTACTGCTTGAGACATTTATGAAAATAGATAGCAAGTTTCATAAAGGACACATGTGCAGGGTGCCATGGGACCATGGGAGAAGTACATTGACATCCACTTGGGGCTGTTAAGGAGGGCTTTGCATTGGTGGTGAGATGATTAAAGCACTAATTCTGGAGCCTGGATGCCTGAGTTTGAATTTCTGCTCTGCCACCTCACTAGATGGGTGGCCCAGTGCAAGACATTTACCCTCTCTGTGCTTTGTTTTCTTCATCTGTAAAGTGAGGGTAGTAATTAAGCACTGTGCAAGGGGTCATTGTGAGGGTTAAATGAATTTATACATTTAAGCATTAAAACAATGCCTGGGACAGGGAATCTCAGCAAATATTCGTTACAGAAGGTCATGATTGAGCAGAATCAGAACAGATGAGGGGCTGGACAGATCCCGAAGGGCTTACTGAAAAGGATGAATTTCCAATGAGGGGAACATCAAACCCTCTTCTTTGGGCTTCAGTTACTGTTTTACCACAGGGAAATCAGCCGCAGGGTCAAATTAGTATATTCTGTGGCATAGGGTTTGGCCAACTTGCGCTGACTTTCTACATCATTCAGTGAATGACTGGCGTACTCTCGGCAAGGTGACTTTTGGTCCTCATTGTACCTGATCTCAGCAGCACTCAGTTGTGCTGACCAAAGCCTTTTTTTCCAGAACATTGGATTTTTAGCATGATTGTCTCCTGGTTTTCTCCCTCCCTGGGTGCTTTACCTTTGACTCTTCTGCACAGTCAGTCCTCTTCTGGACAAGCTCAATCCTTCTCTCTCTCTTCTTCTTATTCTATGCTTCCCCACAGAATATCCGATACACACTCATGCAAGCCCTTAGTTACCACAGACACTGCACATGACTCACAAGTTTGCATCTATAACCCAGACTTTTCCACTGAGCTTCCGATCTGAATACTCAAAGGCCTACTTGGTTACCTCCACTATATGTCTCAGAGACATCTCATATTCAACATGTCCGCAAATGCATTCACCTGCTCCTCATCACATAAACCTTGTTCCTTTTCAGTGTTCCCAACTGGTATCTTACACAGCCAGAAACTTATGAATTCTCCCTCATCCTTCTCCTTTATTCTCCAAATTTAACCCAACATCAAGACTTACCGGTTCTACTCCACTTAATCCAAGGCTGCCATTATTTCTCACCTGGATCACTGGATTTTACCCCTGCATCCTTTTTGACCCCTTTCTAATTTCTTGTCCACACTGTAGCCAGGTTGGTATTTTTGAATATTAAATTTCATCATATCATTTCTCTTCTAAAAGTATTTGATGGTTTCTCATGTTCACTAGATAAAGTTAAAACCTCTGGACCCTAACTACCACTCCAGCCCCATTTCACATCAATCTTCCCTTCATTTAGCCACTTAGATGCTTTGTCATTTCCTTGTTCTAATCACATGCCTTCTGGCCATAGGATCTGTTCCCCTTGCCTGCATCCTCTCCTACCACCTTTACATTATTCACCTTCAGAAAATTTACCATAACTGAGATTTATTCATGTGATCCTTTGATTATTGTCTTTGTCTTCCCCCCCCAGATTATAAACATTAAAAAGTCTGAGAGGGACTGTGTCTTTCCTTTCCTCCTATTGTATAGCAAAGTGCTGGAAGGTAATAGAAGCCTGATAAATAAGTGTATGGTTTTAATTCATGCTCACATCAACTCTGTCTTTGTGGTACTTTCATTCCTCAATTTACATGTATGGACAGAGAGGGTCAGTTGGCTTATCAACATGCCTAAGATTGCAAACCTGAGAGGTAGAATAAGTTGGAACTAAAACCAGGTTATGCTGTTTTTACTCTTCTCTACTGTATTTTAGAACTCCACAGGGGCGCCTGGGTGGCACAGTCATTAAGCGTCTGCCTTTGGCCCAGGGCGTGATCCCAGCATTCCGGGATCGAGCCCCACATCAGGCTCCTCTGCTAGGAGCCTGCTTCTTCCTCTCCCACTCCCCCTGCTTGTGTTCCCTTTCTCGCTGGCTGTCTCTATCTCTGTCAAATAAATAAATAAAATCTTAAAAAAAAAAAAGAACTCCTTGTTTCTTGAGCTTGGGGAATAACAGGAATCATGTGACTATGTCCATCTCCCCCTTTTTTGTTGCTGGATTATACTGGACATCTGGACTCTTAGTGATTGTACCTCTTTCTGAACATGCATTTTTGTTCTGGAAAAAATAAGTCGACTAGTTTTTGATGAAATGTGATCAAGAAAAAATAACCTCAGATGACCCCTAAACCAGGAACTCTAGATATTTTTGATTAAGTGGAAGAAAAATATGGCCTCAGAAAATCGAGAAAATCTTCATTAATGAATAAAAGGATTGTTCCAGGTACACTGAAAAAGAAACAAATATATTGAGGTGAAAAGCCGGATGACTTAATTCAAGTATATGAATACTACATCAATAAAATTTTACCAACTGTATTGTTAATAATCAGGATGACTTATCTGGTTATACTCTTTTTATTAACTTGGACCACATAAAATTATTTGCTTATATTTGGTCATTTTTGACCACAAAATAGCATTTTCCTTTGGTTCAGTTCTCTCATAAAGAGATATTGCCTTATCTCTTCTTTGCGTCTCAGAAAACATTTCATTTCTCATGAGCCCACTGAAAAGAGGTCAACTTTGATTGACTTTGCTGAGCTAGAACATTGATTCTTCTTCCTTCTCCATGACTATGTCTGCATCCATCTTCCATCTGGAAGTTAGAAGGAATCCTCTATTTGATCAAGAATAATGAGGCCTCATGTAGTGAAAAGAATAGAGGAGCTCATGGAGATCCAAGAATCTACCATAATTATAACTCTCTTTGAGAGAACATGGCTTGAAGCAGTATCTTCCTACAAACTTTGATGTGGCTCATGGCAATTACTCATGTTGAGTGGGAACAATGGGCACAATGGATTAGATCAGGGGTCAGGAGATAGTCTGTTAGAGAGGAGACCAGAAATCATGTTGACCAAGAGAGATGACCACATTTTCTGAATTTCCAGTTCCTAGTCTGTCTCTAAGAGGCCCTGCTATACTTTATTTCTCACCTATGAATATCCATGAGATTTTCCTTTCTGTAGCTTTCTAATAAAACTCTTATTTGCCCTTATTAAGGAAAACTTTTCCTCACCACCAAGCAATCCCTGACCAAGACAAGAATTAAATGGAATGATGTATGTGAGTTCTTTTCTTTTGTTTTCCTTTGTAAACTATAAAGACAAATACGAGGAGCAGCTATTCTTTCTTTCTCTTGTGAAATTTGGCTTTCGGAATGGAAATTTATTTCATGTTGGCCAATTAGATTGTGAAAAACCAAGGAGAAGAAGAGGTTGCTTCAATGAAGTATGAAATGCATGTTATTAAACGGGTTTTATCTTAAGAAAATCAGCAAAAATGCACAAGTAAATGTTATTCATTTGTAATTCAGAGACTTTTAAAAGTCATTCAGCTGCATTTCCCCTTTTTCCTTCAGAAAGGATTAATCTGAGCTCCTACTGTTTATGGACAACCAAAGAGATCACCACTGGCCACACTTTAAAATTTAGTTGTACAGCTATGAAATCAATTGGTTTAGACCTTAAGTCTCATTCCTTACGAAAAGTTTTCGTCACTGTAGCTGTATGAACAAGTGTTTTTAGATTTTTTTTTTTTTTTGCTAAGGGATAGAGAGAATGTTGCAAATGCATTTCTTTTATTTACTTCATAAACTTTTTATTGGCCTTCAGAGGAGTTCATTCGAACAAAGATTGAGATGAACTTAAAGGGTAAAGATCCAAAATCAGAAGAATTGCCTTTCTTTCTTTCCTTCTTTCTCTCTTTCTCCTTCCCTCCCTCCTTCCTCCATCCCTTCTTTTTCCCTCCCTCCCTTCCTCCTCTCCTTCCTTTTTCCTTCCTTCCTCCCTCTTTCTTTCTATTCTTTCTATCTCTCTAATATCTTGTTTTTCCTTATCTATGCATAAGGCGGTCTGAGGGTGACCTTGACCTACATTTCCTTTTTTAATGCTTGTTCAGTTATTTAGAGCAGGTATCTTCATCTTTTTTGTTATCCCTGGTACCAGATGACAGTGTGGGTATAGAGCCTTTTTTGAAACTTCCCCAAGGGTAAATGATGAGTGTGGGGAAGAGCCTAAAAGAAGATTGATATCTCTGGTTCAGAGCTCCAAGGACAATATCTCTGGATTGGGAGTAAACCTTGCATTTGAGGAATGTTTCTTATCTCTGACAAATAAAATAGCATGTTGTATACAATGGAATATAGATTTTTAATGGTGATTAGAGAGGGACTGACTGGGCTAGAAGGAAACTATTATGGGGTAAAAGCACAAACCTTCATGAAAGTGTATTCCTTAAAGCTAAGCTTGAGATTTTGCATAGCCCATAATGAATGCTTGCAATCATTCAATCATTCTAAGGTCAATAAAATGTATTAAGATTCCGAAAGCTCCACTGGTTCTCTGTCTGCTCACCATTGCTTCAAGACTTCGTTAAGCACTGCTATCAACAAGGGGGCAATAGTAGCAAATGTCTATACCCTTTAAATATATACTATGTATCAGTTACCAGTTTGATAAAATTGGTAAAATGATGCCATTTTGTCAGATTTCAGTTACTACGTCAAAGCCTTGCTGTGAATTATTTCATTTTAATCCTAAAAACTTCCAAAAAAGAAAATATTACTGAATATCTTATATAGATACAGAGGATGGAATTTAAATAGATGAACCTGTCTGCCACCTATATACACACACACACACACACACACACACACACACAATTATTATATTAGTTGAAGTTTCAGGATTCAAATCCAAGTTTATTTCATTGTAGATCTGGTGCTATTAACTAATATAGGATACTGCTGCCAAGTACCGTTTTTTAAAAAGAAATTCATTCAAGGTACTAAGATTCTAGCTATACTGGTACACCAATATACTGCTTAATTATTCAAACAGGTTATTGTGGAGGGAAGTGTAGATATTAAAAAAACATGATGGCAGGCACCCAAACTTGACTGGTGAGATATGGCATCCTGGAGAAGGTGATCATGCTGGATGAGTAAGAGTCAGTCAACAATGATGGAAGAAAACCATGTTTTAGGCATTGGGAAAGGTATGCGCACATATTGAAAATGCCACATTGCTTTTGTGAAGGTGGGACCCAGAGTGGAAATTGAGGAGTGGCTTTGGATGGGAGTGGAGAGGTGGGTAGGGACCTTGTATAAGACTGTTGTATAACAACCTTAAAGGATTGGAATTTATCCATGTATCTATAGGAAGACTTTGAGGATTTCATGATTAAGAGTAACATGATCAAATTTGAATTTTAAAAATATCATTTTGGAGATTGTGTGGAGATTGGGTTTGAAATGACCAACATTGGAGGCAGGGAAAGCAGATTTTGTTAAGAGGTAATTTGTGCAAGAAAAGATGAGTCCCTGTATGTGAAAGTGATAATACAGAAGAGAAAGAGGAGATTTGAGAGATGTTTGGGAATTGAATTTACTGAATTTGGTGATTGGATGGAATGTGGAGAGGAGATGAATAAAGAAAAAAACCTGCAAAGATGATTGCCAGTTTCCTGTCTCGACTGACTGTTTCATCAGAGGGGTGGCTTCATAAGAAGAATAGGTTATTGGGAACATTTTGGGCCACCTCTACAGGACACCCAGGTGGGGAGGCTTAGAGTTGTACAGATGGATCTGGAACTCTGCAGAGAGGCCCAAGCTGAACATATGCTTTGGAACTTATTGGCAATAAAGGTGGTAATTCAAGTCATTAGAGAGGATGAGTTTTTTTAGGGATAATATGAAGAAAGAAAAAAGAGGATGCACAGTGGAAGCAGCCCCAACATTTAAAGGGTGGGTAGAGGAAGAGGAGCCTGTGAAAAGTACAAATTAGGAAATCCCAGGTAGGTTGAAATAATCCAGGGCTAACTATAGTCAATAAAACAAAAGGAGATAACTCCAAAAGGGGTATTTGGGGAACAGCTTCAAATTCTACAGAGAATTGAGAAAAGATTGAAAAGCATCATTTGAATTTAGCAACAGAGGGAAGATTGAAAAGGAGGCTAAGCAGGGAGCCTGATGCATGGCTTGATCCCAGGACGCTGGGATCATGACCTGAGCCAAAGGCAGACACAACCGACTGAGCCACCCAGGTACCCCAAGACTTTTTAAGTAGTTAAAAATGTAATGGACATTAAGCATTTAGAACAGTTCTTTGCACATAACACTGCTCAATAAATGTTAACCACTATTGTTTCTATTCTAGTTAACTTTTCTTCTCTGCTTTGGGACCCATCCCTGATTGAGGCTTTTCAGGCATTGCTCCCACACCTCATCACACCCCACTCTCCTTAGTGTTCTCAACCAACCAACCTTCCTTCCTTCCTTCTTTCCTTCCTTCCTTCTTTCCTTCCTTCCTTCCTTCTTTCCTTCCTTCCTTCTTCCCTTCCTTTCTTCCTTCCTTCCTCCCCTCCCTCTTCCCTCCCTGCCTCTTTCCCTCTCTCTCTTGCTTCCTTCTTTCTTTCTTCCTTCTCTTCCCTCTTTCTGTCCCTCCCTCCCTCCTCCCTCCTTTCCTTCTTTTAAAGAATTTTTTCTTGACCTTAGTTATGCCTAGAGGTCAACTACTTTAAACAAATCAACTTTTTCTTTGGATCCTGATACCTATTTAATAAACCTTGAGTTTATTTTCTTCCTTTTCATGACCAATTCTTCAATAAATAGTCTATGCTGACTCTCATTTTTCCATTATCTGTTTTGTTTGTAAACTATGGAAGGGAATTTTACCCTCCTGAATCTGCTTGTGGGAATGTCATTAGTGACATCTTTCCAGTGAAAATCAATGGCCTTTTAAAAACCCTCACCCTCTTGGGCTATTCAGCTGCATGTGATTCTGTTTAGAACTCTTTCCTTGAAAACCTCTTACCCATCTTTTCTGTGGCACCACAACATCCTCACTTTTTTCTTCTTTTCCCACCCACATCCCAGTCATTGGATTTTCTCAAGAATTAGTCTTTTGCTTTCTCTTCTCTTTTATACACTAATTTCTCCAAAAAGTTTCATCTACTATGAGTTTATCCCATAACCTTGATGATGAAGGACATCAAGTTTACCTTTGTGCTCTTAGTTTTTAACTTTTATCCCGCCTCCATATTTCCAAACACCTAGAAGCCCTGCCATCTTCCTGTCCTTCAGCGAGTAAGTGCAACTGTCAAGCCTCTTTTGGGCTTTACTATTTTCTAGCCAGTGAGACCTCTTACTTTTCTCTATTTCTTTTAGGCTGTACCATTCAGATTAGTATCTGCCTTAAACTGTTTGAAAACCACTATTATATGTAGCTTCTATGTACTTTGAGAATAGTACTCAGATTGAATATTTCTTGTGTCAAACTTAAGCACTTGATAATTACTGTGTCTACTTTTTACAAATGTCAGTGTTGTGGATCAAACACAAAACATAGGTGAACATCAGAGTAGAAATAGTTTTACATCCTATAGTGGTGTAGTAGTTACTTAGGAATTTGTGTTTATTGTCAAACTAAGTTTAATAATATTAAGAGGCATAATTAGAATATGAGATTTAAGTGTATTAAATATTAATGGTCATATGAAACAAACATACTAAACAAATGTGTTTCCTCTTTTTAAAAATTATTTGGCACTGGAACTTAATGTCATATGTTTCTTCATAACCCTGGTTAAGAAACAAATAGGAATTTTTTTTTCTGGAACATAAGAATGGGATATTTAGCAAACATTTTCTGACTTGCAATTTGAAGACTGCAATTAATTCTCAATATAATTTACTTTAATTAAAATCCACTACTATCTGGTTTGTGTAGGTAACGAGAAAAAATCCATGGGTGGCAAGTTTTATGTTGAAAAAATATTTTGTTTTGTGTGGTATTGAGCAAAACTTTCCTAAACTTTCATGTTTTTGATTTGAAAAGATCCAAATGAAATCTCAAATAAACTGTAGATTTAGTAAACAAACAAACAAATGACCTCCTGATACAAATCCACACATAAAGGAAGCAATTTTTCATTGCTTTGAACAAAAGGAGTATTTCCCTTATTTCTAAGCTAGTATACCGTTGCCAATGTCAGAAAGTACATAGACTTGCTTGTGTATTGTCTGGTTGAAAAATGACTAAGATTCTATTCTGGACAGGGTCATTTGGAAAGCCTCTTGGTGGTGGTCAAATAATAATTATGATACTATTTGGGGCTATATGTTGGAATATTGAAAGCTCAATTTGAATTCTTGTTAACAGCTGAGTCACTGTGGGGCCTCGGAAGTGACTTTTATTTTTGCACTAGATTTTCTCTATCACAATCCAAAGGGGGGATTTTGATCAGAAAATATAAGTTGCTTAACAATGAGAAAAATTTGAAGTCAGAAAAAGGGAAAAATTAAAAAAAAACCTGATAAAGCCTTGTTAGGAATTTTGCCAGCTAAGAGATGAAGGCCAAAGTTGGGTAAGTTAACAACTGAGGTGGTTGGACAACACCAGTATTTTATGTGAGTCTTTCCAAAAGAAATATGTCTCCAAGATGGCATATTTCTGGCCCCAGGCACCAGCTTTATTTGATGTGTTGTTATTGTGCTTTCATTTCTTCACTTCTTTAGTCTATCAAACAAATGTGTACTAAATTAAATACCAACTATGGGATAGAGTACTAGTGATTGGTGCCACCAGGTAAGTGTGTGATGATGTTACAGAACTTACCCTTGCTAAATTCTTTTCTTTCTTTCTTTCTTTCTTTCTTTCTTTCTTTCTTTCTTTTCTTTCTTTTTTTTTTTTAAAGATTTTATTTATTTATTTGACAGAGATAGACACAGCCAGCGAGAGAGGGAACACAAGCAGGGGGAGTGGGAGAGGAAGAAGCAGGCTCATAGCGGAGGAGCCTGATGTGGGGCTCGATCCCATAACGCTGGGATCACGCCCTGAGCTGAAGGCAGACACTTAACTGCTGTGCCACCCAGGCGCCCCTAAATTCTTTTCTTTCTTCTTCACTCAGGCCTTATTCCAAGATGGGAGTCGTTTGCAGGAATCATAAGATGTGGGTTAATATTTTGGGGATTGTGGGATCCATGGAATTTGCAGTACTGGGAAAATGTGCTTCTAGCTTTAGAACCCATCGTCCTATTCCTTTGTTGCCTTTATGCTGCTGGGAAGAGCCAGGAATTCAGGACTAAGAGGCAGAAATTGGGAGAGTCTGAAACTTATTTTGAATAACTTTGGCTCCCCTGGAGAAGGAGGAGATGACCAGCGTGAGTTCCACTTGTGTGTTTGGGGGTGGGGGGTCTGCTGCCAAGACTACGTTTAATGATTTTGTGAAATATGTTTAGGTGGTAGCTGAGATTTAGAAGATGGGAGACCCAAAAGAATGTAGGCACAACCCTGTTTTAATATTTTTCCCTACTCTCATGAATCGCCTGTGTTTGTCCCTTTCAATTCATGGGGCAATCTTTAAACAACCACAGAAGGAATGGGTTTAGAGGTAGGTTCATTCTTTTCAAGAAAAGATTTTTATTCCAGTTGTACTTTTCTCTGTATCCTGTCTTCTTTCTCTCTCTTTCCCTCCTTTTGTTGTTACAGTCTGTGTACCTTCAAAGATCTATTCCTTTTATTTATAAAAAATTTAAGAACCTTAGAGATTTATAAATAAGCATAAAAATAAACAACAGGATGGTTTCTCCTTTTATAGTTAGGTTTATGAGAATATAGAGGAAGATGACTTGGTTGGAAATAGATGGAGCTATGAAGATAGGAAGGGCAGAAAAGAAGAGAAGTTCCATGGCATTTTCATATTAAGTCCAAGTTATTTCCCTAGGGACTTGTCAGGTCTGAAGGATATTTTCTCCATAGGGAGGAGACGGATTGCTATACAACAGGTAACCCCCTAGGGTGTGTCCCCTGCCATACCTACTTCTCTAGGCTTCTCTGACCCAGTGTAAGTTATAATCAGAGGGGAATTTCCTTATTTGAAGTCTTGTCACTTCAGTGACTTTCTAAGTAGAAATGGGAGAACCCAGAAAATTTTTCAAAAAAGTTTTATTTCTTCCTGGAAATTATGTGTTTTTTTCCTCCCTTTTCTTCCTGTATATTATTTGGACCTGAGGAACTCTTATTACCTTTGGAATAAATCTGAAGCAGTTCTCTGCAAAAGTGAACTTGATTTTGGGAGAATATTCCTTTTTTTCTCTGGTGCCTTCACTATAAAATGTATGTTCCATATATCTGAGGAGAAAGACTACAAATATTGCTTTTTATTCATGTGTGTATGTTTAATGAAGTAAAATTTGGGTACTTAAGAATATAAAATCAACACACTCTTCAATTTTCTTACTACTTAAAAAAGTGTATACTACAGACAGCTATCTAGAAATTTACCTCAAATTTCCACTGATTATCTTACATAGAAACAGATACTATCATATTCCTTTTCTAAAAAGTGAAAAAGGGAAGTGACAAAGAACAAGTGTTTCATGGGCCATTGATTAAAGGACTCAACAAGATCGTAGTGGGTGTGTGGGTGTATAAGAGTGAATGAGACAGAGAGAGAGAGAAGAGAAGACAGAGGTGTTTGATTGGTGGGATAGGATATTTGTCATAGTAATTTAAAAAATTCTATAGGTATGTGTTTATTTCCTATGATACATGAATAAGTTCTGGTCATAAACTTTTTTTTTTTTTAAAGATTTTATTTATTTATTTGACAGAGACAGAGACAGCCAGTGAGAGAGGGAACACAAGCAGGGGGAGTGGGAGAGGAAGAAGCAGGCTCATAGCAGGGGAGCCTGACGTGGGGCTCGATCCCACAACGCCGGGATCATGCCCTGAGCCGAAGGCAGACGCTTAACCGCTGTGCCGCCCAGGCGCCCCTGGTTACAAACTTTTAACTCAATTTATTATTTAGATTTGATTTTTGCATTTCCCTTTAACTAAGTGTCAAGATGATCACTCTGTTGCTAAAAAGGCTTCAGTAAAATTAAAATAATTATTTATAATAATATTAGATCAATGAATTAGACCAGAATCATCCTCTCAAAAGTTTTAAAGTGGTCTAAATTAAACCTATTCAAACATTTTGCCATAAAATAATGAAAAACAGACTGGCTAAAGGGACTGTACCAAGATAGATACATTTAAAATGTGGAACTATTCTCTTCATATTGAAATATCCATTAATACTTATGTTTTCATATAGGAAAATCAGTTTTCCAGAATAATTCTTTTTTTTTTTTTTTATTTTTAAGGTGTTAGCTATTAGGGCATGAAACTGACCTCATAAACTCAGGCATCACTTTCCTTCCTTCCTAGTTTAACTCTTGAATTAAAAAATTTGTTTCATACTGATTGGTGATTGATCCCAGCATACTCCTATGCCTAGCATGAGTTTTGAGGCTTTGCAATAAATAATGTAATTTAACATAAATAGCAAGTTTAGGGGCGCCTGGGTGGCACAGTGGTTAAGCGTCTGCCTTTGGCTCAGGGCGTGATCCCGGCGTTATGGGATCGAGCCCCACATCAGGCTCCTCCGCTATGAGCCTGCTTCTTCCTCTCTCACTCCCCCTGTTTGTGTTCCCTCTCACTGGCTGTCTCTATCTCTGTCAAATAAATAAATAAAATCTTTAAAAAAAAATAGCAAATTTAGTTGTAAGTCCCTTGATGTTTGGGATTAATATGTAGCACAATGTTTGACCCATAATAGATACTCAGTAAGTGTTTGTGGAAAGAATGAAATTTCAAATTGACTCTTCTAGATGCATAGGCTAGCTTGAATTTGCTCCCTGAAAATAGACTGCTTTCCTAAACTTATATACTATTTTGTAACTTTCTCCTTTAAGTCATAACTAAACCCAAGCCTCTTAAGTACAGATGTACCTGGACCAACCCATCACCAATTCTACAAAAATGATTGAAGAAGTTGTCCAAAGATTATTCCTTTGGATAAGTATATCACATATTAGTTGGTGTTCAAATTAAAAAGTAATCCACACATAAAAATTAAACTTCACAAAGAATGCAAAATTGAAAGTGAAAACAAAATATCCAAACTTACTACACATGACTTGCTGAATTGAGAACACTGACAAGATACCATGGGGTCAAAATACTTCCCAAGGTCAGGTTCAGTTAATAGCCAACACCACCAGCAGTGCCCCTAGAGTGCTGATTAGAAGAACATACCCATCACCCACCCCATAAAATGCTTGCCGGCCCTAGGAACCCCAGACACATATTAAAGAAGAAATTAAATTATAGAGGAGCAACTGGACTCCTCTATTTCCCTCTACTCCTATATAGAGTTGATGTTTGTGATGAATAAAGCTTTAACATCCATAAATATCCAAATATTTCAAATAAATTATTTAAAATTAATACTTTCTAGATTATGGGAATGAACAACTCTTCCTGGAAGGTAAATAATCGAATGTCTTAGAGATGCAGAATTACACCCCCTGGATTTTTTGTTTTTTCTTAACTGATGAAACTGTGACTTGTCTTCTGTGGAATGCTCCACGGCTTCTTGTAGATTATAGAATTCAAGGATATTATAAATATCATCCATTCGCTCATTCCGTAAATCATTCACCAAATACTGAGAGTCTCAATAGATTGGTACTGAAGGTAGAGAAGTAAAACAACCAAAACCCCCAAAATTCCAGCTACCAGAAGTAGCTTGTCTTCATAGGATGAACACGAAAATGTTCTTATACATAAAAAAAGTTGTTATGAAGGAAAAGCTTAATGCACTGTCATGGGATATAAAAGTTGGAAGGAGCAAATAAGGAAAAAAGAACTACACAGCATGCTGGTGTGTGTGTGTGTGTGTGTGTGTGTGTGTGTGTATTTCCCAGCTAGTCCATGCACCTAGAATGCCCCCTTCAGGGGAACATCACTGACCACAGCCCCACTCCCCTGCTGGGCTCAGGGCCCCATCACCGCCCTCTTCCAGCCTTCTCTGTCCTTGTTTACAGTTCTTTAGTTGTCTTGCCCACATTATTAGAAATTAGCTCTTTGTGTGTTTGTTTTTGTCAGTGAATCATGTACTTCATGAGGTCAGTGACAGATACTATTTATCTTTCAATTGGTAACAATTTAATTGAACAAGTAAGTTAATTGATTTGCTGAAGGTTGAATTTTTTGGAGGAGCATGATAAAGAGCAAAAGCGTTACTTTTGGGGCGACAGGAAATTGAATTCTACTCTTGGGCTGCCACTCGCAAGTTTGTTGTGGGAGCTGGAAAGGACATGGCATGAACTTGGGCGGCTGCTTTGGGCACTGGGTTGTGGCAGAGGCTCTTTGTACGCTCTTTGTTCTCTTCCTCTAAGCCTCCCTCTGATTTCAGCCATAGCTTTGAGGGACATACTCTGGGAGTTCAGACTCACCTGCTGGAAGCTGTGTCTTGTTTTCCTGGGAATTGGCTCAGAGAAGTTCAGACTGGGGGTGACAGGGATTTCTGTCCCTGGGAACAATCCTTAACTAAAGATGATGGGAAGCTGTTGGAGAAATGCTTCCTCCTTCCATCCCTTGGAGGAGATGATTCAGAGAGGTACTGGTTTTCTTTTCAGAGGGCCTGGCAGAATCAAATCCTCTATGAGAATACAGCTCTATAGTTCCTTCCCTCTTTCTCTTCTCACTCTCCCACTCCCTCATTTCTACTTCCTGGTATCTCATCCCAAATAAACCACCTGTCCCCAGGTTCTAGTCCCCATCTTAGGCTCTGTGATCAGGGAGACTCAAACCAAGACACCTGTGTAAGTAAGCGGCGGAAGTCTCTAAGCACTAAGTGGCCAGTGCTTTTCTGCTCCAGGTTTCTACATAACACCCCAAATGATTTCCCTACTAGCCAACACACACTTCCTTATTTATAACTGCTAGGTCCAGCCAGGACAATTTGACTGATACTTTTTGTCTTCTATTTGTTATGTAAGATTTATGTCATTTTAATATTTGTCTTATTTGTTGATAGGGAACCCTGGATAGGCACAAAACATGTAATAGCCTAAGGCATAACCTCACCGAGCTCCACTTAGAAACCTTTATAATGATCAATGGCAGATACTATAAGTTGCAAGATTTTAAGAATCCTCAAGGAGAAAAATGTATGAGCTAAGTGTTCTGGAGAACTTCAGCCTTCTGGAGTTGAACTCTGGCCTTTCAAATGCAAATCCAATAACTAAGCCCCTCCTGCACAAATGCACTAAATGGTGCAGTCAGTTGAATACCTTGTCTCTTATTTCCCCAGGGAGGGGAGGACAATGGGTACAAGGCACTCTCTTCTCACGTATTCTCCCATTTGCTGTTCCGGTATCCCTTTCATTCATTCTGGACCTGTCATCCTGCTGTAGTGTCTTCTGCCCACACCAGTTCATTCAAAGCCACAGCCAGTCACCTGTCCTCTGTTTTTCCTTTGTATGAGCAGCCCAGACCTGCTACAGAGAGCTTTACATGAAGGCTTGGTTAAAGTGGCAAGGAATTATAGCACACATCAGTAAACAACTTAATTTGAATAAGTGAATAAACTTTTCTCAAGTTCATCAGCCATTTCTGTTCTGGGGGACTCTTACCTTATTATACTTCTTTTTGGGTCCCTGATCTGCTGCCATTTTTGAGGGTCTACTCTTTCACTTTGCTGTCTTCCCCCCCTCTTTTACTCCTAGTCCCCAAATTCACCTTCCACCCATTTCAAAGACAACCTTTTCAAACAGAGATTATCACTGCATGTGGAATTTCCTGACAATTTGTTCAATGGAAGAATTTAGCTTCTTTTTTTTCCAATCTCCTTGTTTCAGACTCTGCCCCAGACTTTGCCTTTTGAAGTCCCGATCTGTCTTCTCAAACAAAATGCCAGTTTGCACTGCATATTTAGCAATCCAAGAAGTATTAGAAACTTTGAAAATCACAGCTTTTCTTTAACTGTTTAAAATCAAGTTCTTAGGCAGTTTCAAGATCAAAGATTACTCATAGCTCTCCAGCCAGGGGCTTTTGTTAAAGGAAGCAGGATAGGAGTAGACTTTACCCTTCCCCAGAATAGAAAATCCAAGGGCCAGATTCACCCTATCTGCCCCTCCACATGGCCAAATCCAGCTCCAACTGCCTAATTTGGGTTATGGTCCCATTGACAACCCTACACCGTGTCTCTAGAGGATGTCTCAATTTCACTTCATGGGAAGGGACCAGAACTAAGAGTGAACTGGGAAATTATTAAGAGTCAGAAAAGGAGTTTTTAATTTACAGAACTTCTACCAAAATACATATCTTTGAATTGGGCTTGGGATGCTGCATCATGAAGCCAATACCTTTTTCCCAAAATTCAGCAAGCCAGACTCTGGTTTCTAAGGATGGGTAAGATGGGAAGAGCAGAGAGCTGGTGGTGCTTAGTGGTGTTATTCAGATCTTCAGATTCTTTTTCTGAGTACTTTTCCAGCACCATTTTATTTCTCCTTCCTTTCTGGGACTCCAATGACACACAAGTTAGATATTCCATTATAGTTCCACAGGTCCCTATGTCTCACCCTTCCCTAACCCCACCCCAGTCTATCTGCTCTCTGTTTTCAGAATGGAAAATTTCTATTGTTCTCTCTTCAAGTTCACTGATTCTTTACTCTATCCTCTCCATTCTGCTGTTGAAACCAGCCATTGATTTTTTGTTTTTGTATTATATTTTTCAATTCTAAAATTTCCATTTGATTCTTCTATATATTTTCTTTTTTTGTTTGTTTTTTTTTTTAAAGATTTTATTTATTTATTTGACAGAGATAGAGACAGCCAGCGAGAGAGGGAACACAAGCAGGGGGAGTGGGAGAGGAAGAAGCAGGCTCATAG
Organism: Ailuropoda melanoleuca; assembly: GCF_002007445.2. Taxonomy (NCBI): domain Eukaryota; kingdom Metazoa; phylum Chordata; class Mammalia; order Carnivora; family Ursidae; genus Ailuropoda; species Ailuropoda melanoleuca. Next base: position 18,035,596 of record NC_048218.1, read on the forward strand.
CAGAGGAGCCTGATATGGGGGTTGATCCCATGACGCCGGGATCACGCCCTGAGCTGAAGGCAGACGCTTAACCGCTGTGCCACCCAGGCGCCCCATGATTCCTCTATATATTTTCTGTCTTTGCTGAGACTTTCTACCTTTTTTCATTTATTCCAATCCTGTTTATTATTGTTTGTTGGAGCATGTTTGTTGGATTCCTGCTTTAACATCTTTGTCAGATATTTCTAACCTTCGTGTCATCTAGGTGTTGGTGTTTGTTGATTTTGTCACCCCATTTATGTTGAGATTTTCCTGGTTCCTGGTAGGATGAATGATTTTTGATAAAAACATAGATGTCTGGATCTTATTTAAATCTTCTGTTATAGTAGGACTCTTCTGGTTTAGATCTGGTAGGTGAAGAGGGGCACTGCCAAATTACAGCCAGGTAAGGTAGAAATCCATGCTTCCCACTGGCAATTGGAGAAGAGATGATCCTCGTTACTGCTGGGTGTGGGTGTGGGTGGAAGGTCAGGATTTTTGCTAGGTCTTTGCTGATACTACCCTAGCTTGGAGGGGGAGGAGTGACTTGTTAGGGCTCCTCACATGGCCTCCACCGACACCACAGGGATGAGGATGTCCTTCTTACCACTAGGTAGTGATGAAAGTTCTGATTTTCTTTCTGATGGCTAATATTCCATTGTATATATGGACCATATCAGAAAGAACAATTACACAACATTTGCAGCAACATGGACGGGACTGGAGGAGATTATGCTAAGTGAAATAAGTCAAGCAGAGAAAGACAATTCTCATATGGTTTCACTCATTTATGGAACATAAGAAATAGGAAGATCGGTAGGAGAAGGAAGGGAAGAATGAAGAGGGGGTAAACAGAAGGGGGAATGAACCATGAGAGACTGTGGACTCTGGGAAAAAAACTGAGGGCTTCAGAGGGGAGGGGGTGGGGGATTGGGATAGGCTGGTGATGGATATTAAGGAGGGCACATATTGCATGGTGCACTGGGTATTACGCAAATAATGAATCATGGAACATTGCATCAAAAACTGGTGATGTACTGTATGGTGACTAATATAGCAAAATAAAAATTATTAAAAAAAAAGAAAGTTCTGATTTTCTTCTAGACCACCTCCGACACAGTCCAGTGGGGTGACAGAGGGGCAGGGATGGAAATCTAGCCTCCCTACTGACAATGCAGGGATGAGGTTGGGTGGGGGATGGACCTGGCATAGTGAAGAGCCCTGCCCCCATATAGGTATTCTTTGATATCACTCTAGTGAAAAGGTTGGGGTGCTTCATTATAGCCTGGCAAGGGTGAAAGTCTGTGTACCCCACTTGGCATTTGCTGGTGAGAGTAAGGTTGGGGGCTGGGAACACTTTTCTCTGTGGTATTTAGCTAGAGTAGGATGGTTATTTTAGAAAAGTTTTCAGTCTGGTTGGGATAGTCCTTTTGGGTAATGGGAGCAAGTTTACTTTAGTTTTTTAAAATTTGATTAATTAATTAATTAATTTTTAGGTGCCTATTGGTATTTCTGGATCACTGGTTTTTCCAGAAAGCAGTCTGGAATACCTGAAGCAAAGAAAACCCCAAACCCAAAACCCAAAAACCTAGAGAACTTACCACTGTGTCTTTCCATGGATCTCAAAATCTCCAGCCAGACCTTATGTTTTCTCCATCTTTCAGAGTCTTTTTATGTTGGTTTTATGTATAACGTCCAGTTTGTTCATTTATCTATTTATGCTCTAGTTAGCAGAAGGAATAGGGAAAAGCACTCCAACTCCAGTTTTCCAGAAGTAGAAATCTCTCTGATGTCAAGATAGAGTAGCTTTGAGGTTTTGCCCAACACTACCTTATCCAGCCAACCTTTGAGGTTTTAGAGGCTCAGTGGGTTCTCATGAGACTCTCACTTTTGGTTCCCCGCTTTGGTCTTAAAGCTGAACCACTCTGAGCAGTATCTGGCTGTGTCAGAGGTGTGCCTCCTCCTGCCCAGGCCGCTACCATGTTGTAAACCCATTCCCTGACTACACCCTGATACGCTTATGTATGTACCTTCTCAGTTGCTTCTTCTAAGTCCTTCTCAGTGTCTAGTATATGTCTGTACTCTGTTGAGAAACTTGTTAAAAATTCTCTATAGTCTGGAGAATGAGTACCAAAGGGAGAAAAATAATCTTAATTATGCTATGATTTGACATGCTGTAATATTTGTTCAGGTCAATTTTAAATTTATCCTTCAGTGATTTTATTTTTAAATGGGCTTTTTTGAATTGTCCAAAATGCCTAGGAAGGAAAAAAGTTTGATTCTCTTTATAAGAAAACTGTTGTGTATGTGTTATATTGCTGAATAGTAGAGAAAGACTAAATGATATTGAAAATAATGGGGTAAATGAAAAAAAGTCTCAGCTTAAATACTGTGTCTGTCTTGTTAGAGAATTGCTTGTGTAATTTTAATTCCAAATGCCTCCATATTTGCCATCTGTTTTTTCCTGGCATTGAGAATGAAGAAAGGCCAGACAGAAAGTATGTGAAATAAAATGGTTACTAATGCAGAAAGTGTGTTTAACCCTAAAGCCTATTATCAATTAAACTAATATTATGGATTCATGGTTTTCTTTCAAAAATAATTTCCCCCCTCTAAACTGTCTTGGACAAGCTACTTCTTGCTACCAGCCATGTCTCAAGGGATGTGTACTGACTGGAAATTTTGAACTTCTATAAAAGTGTTTATTAAATTTTTGAATAATTGGATTAAATACCAACAATAAGCCTCATCATTTTCATGTTTGTTGAGCAATTGCTCCTTGTTGAACCACAAACTTGGGCTACAAAATTCAGAATAAAGGACAAAGTACAAGAAGTTCTTTGCATGGATAAAGAATTCGTAGATACTAAGAGACAAATAAACCATACAAACCTCAACTAAAACCAAATTGAACATGAAAATAGCATTAGGACAAGTCCAATATACCTGGGGGAAAAATAAATCATAACAACAGTGTGTATTAACACAATTCTTTTCTGAAGAGTTTATGTCTACCTTTTCTCTGCTTTCTGCTTCTTTTTCCTTCTAAACTTAGGATGGTTCAAGGACAGGAGAGATGATATATTGTTCTTACTTTTCCTTCACTTACAAGGGAAACCTGAGAATGTGGAAATATCTTCAGGACATATATCCTCCAACTACCTTTCCAGTGAGAGGAAATCCCTTCTCAGGATCATGTCTGTCTAAACTAGAGCAGGGGCAGAGAACTGCTCCCACTTTGATGCATGTTTTTTGTTTGTTTGTTTGTTTTATTTTTATTTTTTGCTAGCTTCAATTGTTGGAGAGTCTTTTCTTCTATGGAGCCGAATTGTTCCTCTGTGATCTAGTTTGGACATAGGGGGTAATTCTAGGCTCTATTCCATATGATAGGCTTTAAATGCTTTATTCTTCTGTAGGTTAAGTATTCTCAGGTTCTTTAAGGGTCAGTTTTGAGAGTTCTTCTAGATGGTGTAACATCATAATAACCCTCTTCTTTTAATGTTACCTATGTTATAAATGTACCTGCTAAAATGTGGTTAGAAAGTCAATTTAAGAAAATTTCAATTCAGTACAATGCAGGGAATAGTTTTCAAGCACTTTTGATGAGCCAGACACTCTGTTTGGCCCTGGGGCTGTAATAGTGAACACGACCATCTGTCCTCCTGAAGATCGCAGGTAGCAAAGACAGATATTCAATAAGTAATTACAACTATGATGAGTGTTATGGAAGAGGATGTAAAGTTGTCTAAAGCAAGGGGGGTTTAATTAATCCTGGAGAGTCATGGAAGGCTTCTATGATGAGGACATGTTTAAGTGAAGACTTGAAGCATGAGTAGAAATTAGCTGAGATAATAGAGGCTCAGGCAATGGAAGTGGTACAAGAGGAAGATTTCAGGTTCCCAAAGTCCAAGGGAAGACACGTTTTAAGAAGAGGATTCCAAGTTCTCATGTCAGTGGAGAGTCTTGAGTGGCTACAACCATTAGGTAATGGGGCTCCATTGTTCAGAAAGGAGCAAGCCCTTGATTTTCTTTCTGTGTCATGCTACCTAACTTTCTCAATGATTCCTCTTCTTATTTATATCACAGTTTTTTCTTTCTTTCTTCTTTCTTTCTCTTTCTTTCTTTCTTTCTTTCTTTCTTTCTTTCTTTCTTTCAATTCAATTAGTTAACATATAGTGTATCATTAATTTCATATGTGGATGGGGTGACTGGGTGATGGGTATTAAGGAGGGCATGTGATGTATAGTGAGCACTGGGTTTTATATGCAACTGATGGATTACTGAACTCTACACCATGGTTTTAACAGTTGTCCTGGTTATGTGAACATATCATCTCAAAAAAAAAGTGCTTTAAAGGTTTTACTTTTGGAAATAAGTGCTCAGGAGACAATCCCACTTTCTACTTAGCTCTATTTATGTGCCACACAGCTAATTAGATAAAAACCAAAAGTGTTCAATGGATTTTGCATAAAAGAACTTATTGGTGACATTCCAAAGAGCTCTTGGTAGCTTAGTGGGAAACGTCAGATGGCAGTGGGTTGGGGAGTGAATAGGAGGTGAGCTAGTAAATACAGAGAATGCAGACAGTCTAAAGAATCTTGGCTGTAGAAAGAAGAAAAGGGATAGGACAAGTATCTAGAGGAAAAGAGGGATAAGGAAATGTCAGGGTTTTTTAAAATTTTATTTATTTTTTTAGAGAAGAGACTATGGCAAGATTAAATATTGCTGGAAGTACACTACTATTTATGGCAAAGTAAGAAATATGGGGAAAAGGTTCTCTAAAAGGAGGCCTCATCTATGGCCTTTGGTTGTTTCCAATTTGGTTTAGAAGGTAAATGTAAAACATAAGTATGACATAGAATAGGATATCCTATAATAAAGAACTTTTATTGTGAACTAGTGTGATGAGAAAAGGAAAAAAAGAAAATTAGGTACTATATGTTGAAGTGACAATATTTTCAAAAGGTGGTAGCAAACCAGCGATCAACTTGGGCTGGTAGTGTAGAAACAGAAGAGATTTTGAGGCTCATCTCCTTTATTTTCAATCAGTTTGACTTTAGGCAAGTTATGCAGCTTTTCCAAGCTTCTGTTTTCAGTTCGTAAAAAGGGATCATGATGCTGAACTCACACTTTTGTGTTTGTGAAGAGGAGATAGTTCTTGTAAAGCTCCTACTATGATTAATTGTACAATAACTGATAGTACATATAAAATCACAGATCATGGGACTTGAATGACAAAGACACTATTACTCTATCATGGTTTGCACATAGTAGCTCTTCACTAAAAAACTGGAGAGAAGAAAGAAAGAAGTGAAATGCACAACGTGAGCAAATACATGAAGTGAAAAATATGTGTGAGGACTGATGACAACAATTCAGGCAGGTCTATAGGTGACGCCCTACAGATTCATTGTGTTCTTGATATCAGGAAAATCTGGGAGATCAGCGTTCTTGGAAGTTAACTCCCTAACAGTAATTCATGTGAGAAGTGTTAATTACATTATCTGTTATAACAGGTACAAATCTCAGTCCAAAATAAACCAAAGATGTAAGAAACATGACTTGATTCTTCTACATATCAACTAAATTTTTCTTTGAATCTTTGTTGTTGGTGTTATTTTATTATTTGAGTTCTTCTCTCATAATCATAAACATAACTCTGCAATCCAGCTAAACTTGGAAAAGAGTAAGGAAAATATGAACCCATAGAAGTTCAGTGGAAGCACGAACTTATAGAATATTTCGAGCAGATGGGGGTGAAGGGGTACTCTCCTGAGCTATAGAAGGAATGGTCTGGTTGTTAAGATAAAACAAAAGTCAAATTTATTAGATTTGTCCAGAGGCAGCAATGGTGATCTTCTTGCTGGTCTTGCCATTCCTGGACTCAAAGCGCTCCATGGCTTCCACAATATTCATGCCCTCTCTCACCTTGCCAAAGACCACATGCTTGCCATCCAACCACTCAGTCTTGGCAGTATAGTTGAAAAACCGGGAACTGTTAGCATTTGCCATGTACAAGATGCCAGGACCTTTATGTTTTGGGATGAAACTCTCATCATTAATTTTCTCCCCATAGATGAACTTGCTGCCAGTGCCATTATGGCATGTCAAGTTACCACCCTGGCACAGATCCTGGAATAATCCTGTGAAAGCAGGAACCTTTATAATGAAATCCTTTCTCCCCAGGGCTCAGAGCACAAAAGTTTTCTGCTGTTTTTGGAACTTTCCAAACAGCTGGAAGGAGATGGGGCGCAAGGGCTTGCCCTCCATGGCAGTGTTGAAGAACACAGTGGGGTTGACCATGGTTGAGCAGTGGGGGCAGCTCCAAGGGGTGGCATCATCTGCAAGGTGTCTTTGAATCTTTAGTTTCTTAGGACATCAGACTCTTAAATTGTCTCTCTTTTCCCTCGCTTGGGTCTAAGTTCCAGGGAGATATATGTAATTTCATGATGTGGTATGACCCATCTTGTTTTTGAGTCATCTGTCCACATAGATATTTGCTGATCAATCCACGGATTTGATTCCATTTGGTCCTTGCTCCCTGATCCATACAGTAAACTATTGAGACAACTCTCTTTTTTGTATACCTTGGGTCTCAGGTCCAGTGGATCTCTCTGATGTTTTCATGCCAGGCTTGAAAACTGAAACATCATTCTATAGCTTTTATGGTATTCCCTGGTAAGGGATTTCTCCTGGGATTTATCTATGGCTTCATTTGCCTTGATGTCTACTTTGTGACTCTATCACTTCTATGGGTTTATGATCTAGGAAAAGGGGCAAATATCCACATTTATTCTCTGTCTCCTAAACCATATCAGGGTCTTGTCTCCTCACTGAAGTTTTAATATGGATACCAGAGTCAAGACTATCTCTCTCTAAACAACCATACTTTGTCTTTCTTGTGCTGTCCCTCAGCCTAATTATTTTTCTCGTATTTGGGGAAAATCCCTCCCTTTATAGTTTTTGATAGCTTCCCCTGGATTCATTTTTTGCCTCCCAAATAACCATTTTATGGCATTAGGATCTGGAGAAATAAACCAGGGACTCATAGGAAGCTTCTGTTTTCCACCCTACCCTGGCACACCCACATCCTCAGGAAATAACTAGAATAGACTATTAGCCTGCATTAAGTGAGTAAGTGGAAAGGGAAAGCGGGAACTTTAGGGAAAAATTATTTATATTTCAACATCCTGTGATAATGACAACACATTTACATTACTTTACAATTTGATGTATAACTTGTAAAAAGTAAGTTGATAAAGGCCCTACATTGATTATTTAAATTTGATCAGTGTCCTCCAGCAATGCACTTCAGCATATTTCTATTCATCTGGATAGATGAATAGATGAAATTCTCCAAACAACGTGGACAAAGAATGCAGATTAGCTGGCAGAAATGTTAATGTCTGGCGATCGCAATTCTGAGATTATAGCGGCAACATTTTTAGACGGTTATATGGGTCTTACAGCTCATTTTACAAAGGAGATTACCACAATCCAGACTTTCGTCTGTTGGAAAGTCTGGAAAATTCAATACTGACTTTTACCCAAGGTTCTTGGTTACTTCCCAAGGGCATAAAATAACTTTTTGCAGTTTTGTGCTAAGTGGTATAGCATATACTATTTTTATTTACTTAAAATTTTATTCAATATAAAAATCAATTATCAAGTTGGTAGATTTTCACTTTTAGTCAATGCCCTCATGGAAATAAATTTCTGATCTTTGCTTTGTGTAATTGACAAAATATCAGGGTGAATTCTATTTAATTTTTGAAATCTAAGCAGTGTTACATGGTTTGTAATTGCTTTTGTTTCCCAGTCAGTTTCTCTACTAGATATTCTCTCCACACCAACCTCAGGATATGTTAACACCCCTCAGAGATATGTGTAGGATTCAATGTTCTAGTATTAACATTTTCAATGACACAGCACAATGAAATTGAAGATTAGCAAGGTGATGACTCATTGGCATAAGTATTCAATATTACTTTTCTAAATGTCCAAATATATATTTGGTTCTAGGCTTTAGACATAAACCTCCAATGATACTAGAAGGATTTATGGTTAAGGGTAATACTACCCTCCAGGAAAGTTTCTAAAGAAACCTGTCATCTGTACTAGTTGTAAAAGCCCAAGTGTGAGTGCAGCTATAGGGCTTCTTGCCCCCATGACAGCAGCAGGGATGTTGCTAAAATATTCTTCTATTCAAAGTGTGTGATGTTATTCTCAAACAATTGATGTCTCTGGGCCATCTGTCATTTCATGGCTAGGCACTGCACCAGCACCATGTGGTGAAGTGCTAGGGGCAGGAAATTGTGGTTTATTTCATTGTTTTGCTAACAAAGACTCAGAAGTCAATAATTGCTTGACATTTCTGAAAGTGTCTTCCAGTTGGAGAGAACACACTTAGACAATGAAATAATGAAAGGGTTGTGCAATGAGTTTGTGTGTGTGTGTATGTGTGTGCAATATACAAAGTCACCCCAGAGGTATGTGATGGTCTGGTTTTGCTTCTGGAGAAGATAAATTATAGAGTATGATTGCCAGCACACCTCTGTCTAAAATGAGTGAAGTAATTCAAGCAAACACACATTTTACAAGGTCAGGATTCATTTTTCTGTTCTCTTCCTGACTCAGATACATGATATATAAAAGTGAGGGAGGCCTCTTGAATTCTGTCTGAGCGTATCTGATATTAGTCCTGCAGTTTGGACACATTCACATACGATAACATACCAAGAATCCCAGGTATCAGGGCTTTCAACAGCAGCATTAGAAAATTCTAGGCATAGACTTTCCAAACCAACTTACCCAGAATGTCTATCAGTAGGTGTCAGTTTAATGTCTGTAGTAGTGTCTGTGATAATCAAAATCATTGCTGCCTTGGGCCAGAACTTCACAGAGTGGCTAACTATGGGTCTGACCATATAATTATATTTAAAGTCAGAATGATGGAGTTGAAATTTCATGAGTCAAAGAGAAGGATGAATTTGGGCCCTGACACCCAATAAGTCTGAATAGGGGCAAATTACGAAACCCACTTGAATATTAATTTCATTATGAAGACAATAATAACTTACTTAAAGCATTGTTTTAAAGATTAGTTGAGAAAAGAAGTATGAGATCACAGACCTAGATTTAGGGCTCAATAACTTTTAGATGAATCTTTTTAGGTAAATGTTTAATTACCTTAAAAAAATCCCCATTTCTAATACTTTTTTTTTTTAAACAAATAGAGACTCTTAACAGGGTTAGAGTAAGAGGGGTAAGCCTTTCTACCTGATTTTTCATTTTATTTTTCAGACAACGAATGTCATTTCCCTAGATTTCTAGTATGATAGAAAGGATAAGGGTTTTGGATTTGTGTGTGTTTGAATTTTCCATTTGTTTTAGCCTCTTAGATTTTAAGAGATGGGTGTCTGTTGCAGGAGAGGAGAGGTTGCAAGAAAGCAGTGGTGATCAACTTTGCTTCAGCAAAGTACAGAGAGTGTGAAATGTCTAACAAAGTGCAGGCTTTGAATAATATTGCCTTTGAAACTCATTCATTTGTGGGAACATATTGGCTGTTCTTATTAGGCACAAACAATCTAAAAGGTAGTCTGCACTGGTCAGTTTTCAACTGGATATTTGGTATACATGGACATATCTAGCCTTCAGTTTCCAGAAATCTCTCTGGGTCATTTGGCTTTGCTTTACATTGGGTAGGAAAGAAGCTAGCCATCTGAGCACTTGCTTTTGAAAAACTCTCAGTCCTGAATGATTGGAGAGACATCCATTTTTATTCTTAGAAATGACTTAATCATTTTAACATTCAATCATTTATTTATCCATGATTCAAGTTTTTATTTATTCAAATATTCATATTCATGCATTCAAGAAATAAGTTAAATGCTGGCACAGCTAAGGCACTGGGCTAGATCACCTGATTTGAGTCATTCGCCTGGACAAATGTTCAATGTGCCCATCAGGGTTGTGAGATTTCTAGTTTGTATTAGGGTTTTCCAGAAAAACAGAACCAATATGTTTGCTTCTTCCTTATGAGAAATTGGCTCATGCAATTATGGAAACTGAGAAGTCTACAAATCTGAAGTTGCTAAGCTCAAGACCAAGAAGAGCTGCTATTTTAGTTGGAGTCTGAAGGCAGGAAAAGAACAGTATCTTGGTTCAGGGCAATCAGGTGGGAGGAGTTCTCTTTTACTTGTGTGCCAGCCAGCCCTATTGTTCAAGTCTTCAACTAATTGGATGAGGCCCACCCACATTATGGAGAGCAATCTGCTTTACTTATAAGGCCTACTGAATCAAATGCGAATCTCATTTTAAACCACCCTCATGGACATATACAGCATAATTTTTGACTGAATATCTAGGCAACCCATGGCGCACTCATGTTGAGGCATAAAACTAATCACCACACTGTTTTTATTGTTGGAATAATAAAATGTTGAACTAAAAAAATTGTTATAAATCAAAACGTATCTTTAGAATGTTTATTTTCCTGAGCTTGATAGTTCTCCTATAGAGAGTCTGTCATTTCCTCTCAGCTTCAGAATTTTTTAAGTTTTATTAAAAATTCCAAGTACTCCTAAAAGTTATTGACCAGTGTCCTGCTTTAGAATCCTCCTAAAGTTTGTCTATTTAACAGTTATTAAAATATTCAAATATATATCCAGCCCTGGGAAGAAACAAATGTTACTTCAACTTTCTTAAATTCATCAATAGTTTTGAGGACTATAACATATAAGAGAACCTTTATTTTATATTACATATGTCCTCAGTAGATATTTCACACTTTCCTGTGTGCAGAACTTCTATTGGAACGATGATCTCTATTCAACTGCCATAAAACAACTCCCACACCAAGAAAGCTGCCTTGAATTTTTATATATTNTTTTATTTTATATTACATATGTCCTCAGTAGATATTTCACACTTTCCTGTGTGCAGAACTTCTATAACGATGATCTCTATTCAACTGCCATAAAACAACTCCCACACCAAGAAAGCTGCCTTGAATTTTTATATATTTTTAAGCAGGTTCATAAAAAATAGGTCCCTTGCCCTTCTGTAGAGATGAAAGAGCAATAAATATATTAATATCATTCAAAGAAGTGTGAACATAAAGTGAACTTCATGCATCCTTATTCTAATTGCAAATCATTCTTGCTCTTTCATGGTCACATCACATATAATCAGATTCAGTCAGAGGTCACCTTTAAAAGCAAATCCTTGGCCCAACATACTTGTTTTCTTCCACTCTCTGTCTCCCACCCTCAGGCCCTCTGGGTCCTCTGTTCTCACTGTTAAATTCAAGATCTTCATATGCGCTTCTGCTGTGGTTCCAGGGTTTGGAATCACTCATCCTTAAGTATACATTGATACCTCAAGATTAGTGGAAATAACCGACTTCAACTGAATCATGCCTTCAATGAGAATGTGTGTTAACCCATATGCCCTTTCATTTATGCTCTTCAACCATTTAACAGTGACAAACTTAAATCAGGCAAAAAACAATTAAGAATTGTTTGCTTTATGTTCAGGTAGGCAATGAACCATACCCAAATAAATAACTTTTTTTTTTTTTTAAATCTTTTGCTCCCAAGTCTGGCCCTAACTATTGATAGAATAGTTAACTCAGTATATATGGTGTCACTTGGAGTTGATGTCCCATGTGCTGCTCACCACATTTTTCTTCTGTTCTGACGTGTTAATAATAATAAACACATGCCAATAGCTGTTCTCCACCCCTCTTCTACCAAAAAGTTTTGGTACCCTGGGATAAGCCCTCAGTTCTCATGTGATGCCACTCACACCACCCATACCCTGCATTTTCCAGGTAGGAGTGTTTTCATTATCATTTCTCCATTGAATTCTTTTCCCTGGTAAAGTATCTACCATTCAAAATCCCACCAGAGGGCACAAATTCTATTCTGGAAAACCATATATTCTAGAACCAGGCTTTCTAAATCTCACTAAAGAGCACTTCATTTCTCTATGTCTTAGTCCAGTTAATACCTTAATGAATGAATTTTTCATTTCAATTATTAGAAATCTTATACCCTTGTTGTAGGTCTCTAGGGTTTGACCAACAGATTTCTTTCATAAATAAATTCCATCTGCCCTCAAGACAGGCATCTAATGGCTTATGGCTAGTTGAATTTTATTTTGAGGGCTAAATTATAGACAGATCTTTCTTCCTGAACTTAGTTAAGACTCAATTTGTGTAGAATAAAAAATTGATTCCATGAAATCAGATATTAGATCAAAATGATTTTAGAACATTTTAATATAATTATAAGATGATTAAACTTAAATTCAGAAACTGAAGGGATAATTTTTTTTAATGGAACACTTATTCTAAGTAAGACTATTAAAAGATTACATTGCATAAACAATCTGAAATTTCAAATGTAAGTAATAACATAGATTGGAAGTTCTTTCAGTGGAGATTTTTAGACATCATAATTTTCTGAAACTGGCATATGTTTTAGAAGTAATTAATTGCAGATTTCTAAAATTCTAAAAAGAATACATTTAATCTCTATCTCTTGTGTATTATAATGTAGAATGTAGTCATGTCCATATTATTTCTTTAGGTGAACAACTTGAATGAAAGAATATAACTGAATAATTGCGTTGATGAAAAAGCTGAGTATTTTTGGCATTTGAAATGGCCTCGGGCTTCCTATTACATTTATGATTTTCTCTTTGGTTTTGCAGCAGTACTTGTGTAGGTTTTGTGTATCTCTCATATTAGCTTTCTGGAATTGAGAGGTGGGGTGAAGCCTGGAAAACTCCCCCAACAAGGTCAAGTTCCTGTTGACTAATTCTGTGATCACCAAGAACAGTCTCTGAGTCCTTGAGGCCAAAGGCTGTGGCACAGGCTGTGTTTGGAGCTGAGTGTGGTTTCTTAGAGGCTTCAGCTCAGTGGATGAGGAGAGGCTTCAGGAAGCCTTCGGTCACACATTCACAAACCAGTGTAAGTAGAGGGTCTGTGGGTGTGATGAATGCCTGGATGACTCACGGGGGGAGGGGAGTGTTAACAGGACTCTCCATCAGACGCCACTTGCTATAATTTTCCTACGTTATGCTTGGAAAGCCCCCCTCATGGAGGAGAGGCAGGTTGATGTTTGTCTATTTCAAAAGTGCTCTGGTAGAGAAAAGTGTTTTCATTTTCAAAAGCCCTGAGAATCCCTGAAAGGCTATCTAACTGGTCAATGTACTGGAGCCCATTCCCTCAACCAAAATATTGTTTATTATCCCTTTTGGAGACTTGTGCTTCCTCCTACTGCAACTTGAATCAATGGAAGTCCAAACTGGGGTTGGCTCTTCATTTCATCTCTCAACTGTGTCCTAGCTACCCAAGGTTAACCTCTCCATCTGGGTTCTTTATTTTATATTTTAAATAGTAAATGGAGGACTTGCTTTCCCTACCACCTTGCCATGATAAAGGTAATAACTTCTCATTATAGGAAGGTTGGCAAAGTAAAAAGAAAACAAAATTATTTATGGCTCCACTCAACCAAAGTAAACTATCACTAATTGCTAGTGGTTTCTTTCTTTCTTTCTTTCTTTTTTTAATCCAAACTCCCTCAGCTCATACCCTTTGCTCCATATACAGCATTCAGTGTGGGGTTTTATCATATATTTATAACTCCTTTAGGAGTTATATACATGTCCACTTTAGATAGTTTGGTAGACAAAATCTATATATAGAAGAAAAAAATACCCATCACCAACATTAATATTTTAGTATATTTCTCTACCAGTCATGGTTCATTGTCAGCATGAAAGGTTTCCTTTATAACCAAAAACTTTTTGTAAATATTATTTATGAAAGTCAAGTAAGAGTGAACATTTTAGGGATCTATCAAAACTTTTTAAAAACAATGTCTTCAGAGTATTTCCAATATATTACTTGGTGAGAAAACAAAGCGTATGGACGGTCACGGAGAAGCCCGCATCTCAGAATGACTTCTTGTGTACGATCCTGTTTCTTCCCCCTTCCTTCATTCCCAACATCCTTATCTATGACACTAAAAAGAAACTAGAAGGCTTTTGTCTTGTTTTGATTTTTTCCTTCAAAGTCCTGCAAATACAGATTCCCTGAAAATGTACAGAGATTTACAGGAAGAAATGGTAACTTGTATTCTTTTAGTCCTTTTATGTACTTCTTACTAGCTTTGTTTTATCTGTATCTTTATAGATACAGATAAAGATATTTATCCTTATCTTTTATTTATTTGTAGTTCATATGGAATGTTTAAAAACACAGATGATGATTATTTTTCACATAATAAAGAGTATTAAATACCTTACAGTGGGCAAAGCACATATTAGATGCATTTCTTGTTATTGCTAATAAGATTGAATGAATAAATTCTATTTATGTAATAGTAGCAAACAGATGAAAAACCCTAGGCCCTTCTCTGGAGTACAAATTTTAAATTCAGAATCCAGAGAACCTTGTAATTGTATTATTAGAGCACACCTGGAAAGGTTAGGAAAACAAAGATCCCAACTTCTGACGGTGTTTTGGGAGAATCACAAATGTGATGAATTTCAAACTTAGGATCTTTGAGTTAGAAAGTGTCGATTTAGCATTCAAAAAACTCTGCATTTTCCCTAGATTTATTAACAAAAATTTACAGAAAGAAAGATTTTTCCTGGCCATGATCAATGCAGACAAAATCATTTGCTGTTTCAATTGCACAGGAAAAACACAAGGAATGATTAATTGATCTAATTTTTTATGTGATTAATAAAGCAGTCTGCTCACTATTGATGTGTGATTAGAGATGTGACTTTTCTTTTTAATATAGAAAAATCCTCAAAGGGATGATTTTATATTGCATTTCTACTTTTCTCAATCGAATACTTTTTTTTTTAAAGATTTTATTTATTTATTCGACAGAGATAGAGACAGCCAGCGAGAGAGGGAACACGCAGGGGGAGTGGGAGAGGAAGAAGCAGGCTCACAGCAGAGGAGCCTGATGTGGGACTTGATCCCATAACGCCGGGATCACGCCCTGAGCCGAATGCAGACGCTTAACCGCTGTGCCACCCAGGCGCCCCTCAATCGAATACTTTTTTGAGAAAACTTTTTGTTGAAGTATCACACATGCAAAAATGTGTGCAAATCCTAAGTATATAGTTAGATCAGTTTTCACAAAGAGAATACACTCATGCTACCAATGGCCTGATCAAGAACTAAAAACTTGGTTGTACCCCACAGGCTTTTTGTGCCTCTCCTCTTCCTCCTCCTCCGTCCTTAAACTGCATGATGATGAGCACATCATGACAAGTGTATTCTTTAATTCCCATCCCCTATTTGACCCATCACCCCGCCCCTCCCCTCTGGAGATGTGAATTTTTTTATTCTCTTCTCCCTTCTTCCCTCCTTCCCTTCCCTCTTACTTCCTACTTCCCTTCTCCCCTTTCTCACTTTCTCCCACTTTCCCTCCTTCCCTCTCTTTTTTCTTCCTTTCTTTTATTTTGTTTTACAGAATTTTAAAGGAAACTTCAAAGTATAATATCAATATGTGTTATGAAAGAGTTTTCATTATATTATTGAGATATTACATATTGAATCACCATTTGATCCACCATTTCCCAGATTTAAATGAGTATGCTCATTGTTTTAAGCAAATTTGTCTTCAAATAAATATGTCCTTGTGTAATTATTGAATGCTATTTTAAAACTAATTCACAAGACAGTTTGTGTAAAAATCAGCAGCCTCCCATTTATGATTATGAGCTCCCTGAATCCTTATCATTGAACTGGAGGTGTAAGGAAGTGGTATGTTGTCAAGGTCTAAATTCTGGCAGTTCTGGTGTTTTCTCTGAGGAGAGGTGATGACTGAGCATTGTTTCTCCCAACGTTGAACTTCTTTTTTCCAGGTAGGCATTGTGATGAATAACAGGAGCAGCTAAATACTCTTGCTATGCTTGCAGATTTGATTCTGCACACCAGTGCGTAGAGATAAAGACATTAATGAAATGAAGCAATTCGGACTCTGACTAGTGAGCAGTGTGAGGGAGAAATACATCGAATGGTTTCAGTTATGGCGCTGGTGTAAAACAGAGGGAGTTTTACAGTGAGCCCCCGAAGGGTTTGATCTCAGAATTAGCAGTTCTTGCTTGAGCGACACATAGTAGAGGGTCCCACCAACCCTTTGCCTTGTGAAACATCAACATTTTTCAGGCAGTTTAAGTCTTTGTAGAAATGAGAAGGTGGCGGGATGCCAATATAGGAATTTGCATCAGGACCAAAATAGTGTCTAGAGAACAATTGGGTCTCTTCTGTAGCAATCTGGGGTGATTTTTCAGTTTCAATGTCTGACATAAGGATTGGTGACTTGTCACCTGCCTGCTCAGGTTTGCGTGGAGTGGGTTGGGGTTCTGATAAAGAGGGTCATGAATGCACTTATGAACATTAGGTCTCCTATGGTCTGAGAGGTCTGACAACTTAAATACTTTACATTATTCATGGCCATTCTATCACCTTTGTTAATACACACCTGAGTAGGAGACTGTTTCAGAGGGTGGGACTCTTATCTCATGCCATTGATTAAAATTGTCCTTTTGAGAATATAAGGCAAATGACTAGCAAAGGGATCAAAAGCTTTGATATCCCCCTTTCACCTCCCCCCCTTTTTTTAAATAGTAAATTCTTCCCTCAATGTGGAGTCAAACTCACGATTCCAAGATCAAGAGTTGCGTGTTTTATGGACTGAGCCAGCCAGGTGCCCCAGATGACCCCCTTCTAGAGTGTTAGCTATGGGTAGAGACACGTGGGAGATAGGATACAAAGGTAGTTTTGAGGGAACATCCCAGAGAAGTCTTTAATTCAAAGTTAGAGAGTTTTGATTTTATTTCTTGGTGGAGGGGCACCCATAAGAATAAGTAAGAAGGGGGAGTGACAGTATCTATGGAAAAGATTTTGTCTTTTTCAGACAGAGGTCTGCAGGATGCAATGGAGAGAAGGGGTAGTCAGTTTTCAAGGTGTTAGCCCAAAGTCCAACTTCCAGAAAATTGTTACCAGCCCTAGAAAAGTCTGGGCTTGAGAGAAATCATTAGACTCTGGAGGCAAACAACCTCTGCTCAGACCTGGAGGACACGTCCTTAAACTGCATCCTAAATACAACTAGAGGATACCAGGAACTATCTTGCTCAAATGAGAACAAATCTGTTGGCATGGGACAAAGCACAGCCACAGGAGACCAGGACTGGTAGCATGTCTACCATAGGTACTTAGGCAGGGAAATGTTGAGGATCCCCATAAAAGGGCCACAGCCAGCCTCTTCTCAGAGCACTGAGACCCACTAGCAGGAACCGCAGTGGTGTCTCAGACAACTGGGATCTGACGCCACCTGGTATAGTCTGGCCACAACACTAGTCACAACTCTTCTTCCGACTGACTTGGTTTTGATTCCGTTTTTTAATCATCTCAACCTACCTGATCATGTCATGGGTGTTCACATGTGATCAAGTCACAGCTGTCTTTCTACCAGTGACAGATTGACCCCATTGCTCCCTTGCAGAGTTTCTTGCTCTCATAGCTAAAGGAACCCAGAAGATATGGATATGACATAAGTCAGCGGCAGTGGGAAGGTAGAAATAGGTTTGCATTAGAGAGATCTGGAAGGTTGAATGGACAGATTTTGGTGATAAATTGGGTGTGGCCATTATAGAAGAGAGAGGAGGCACTGCTGAGCCTGGGTCATGGTGTTCAAACTCTTTTGAGTTATTGTCCTCAGAGGGGAAAAAACCCCAAAACATGTGGATACCTTTTGTCCATAATATCAGGAGGTATGGAGATGTTAGCGAAAGGTTCAGAGATCTAAGCCAAAGGATAAGAACCCCTTTTGTGGAGGAAATTCCTGAAGGTAGGACTGGATAACCTGAAAGATTCCTTCTGCTTCCTTAATATTAGGGTAGTTTTGGAACTTAAATACTGCCGTATTGTTGGGGCCATTGATAGCTACAAGGAAGTCAGGAGGATGAGCTGGTACTTGTTTGTATGAGATAAAGGGACTATAGGGGGGAAATGGATTTTGTTTTAGCCCTGATCAACCTTAAGTGTTTGCAGGCATTCATAAGGGGAGGTTGAACAGATTATTAAAGGCACACCTTGGTCAAGTGTTTAGTACACTGATCTGCACTGTCTAATATGGTAGCCATTGGTCACATGTGACCAGTAAGGACTTGAAAGAAATGTTTACTAAGCCTCATTGAGATGTTCTGTAAGTGGAAAGTAAACATTCATTTTGAAGACAGGCCAAAAAACAAAACAAAAGAAGATGAATATCTCACTTTTAAAATATTGATTACATGTTGAAATCATAATATTTTGGGTATATTGGGTCCAATAATACATACTTGTATAATTTATTAATATATTTATACACGATTAAGTATATTATTAATTAAATAATATGTCATAATTAATTATATAATATGAATTATATTCTAGAACTATGTAATATATAATATAATCAATATATAATTTATTAGTTTCAGAGGTAGAATTTAGTGATTCATCAGTTGCCTATAACACCCATTGCTCATTACATCAAGTGCCCTCCTTAATGCCCATCATCCGATTATCCCTTCCCCCGCTCCACCTCCCTTCCAGCAACCCTGTTTGTTTCCTAGAGTTCAGCATCTCTTATGGTTTGCCTCCCTCTTATTTTTCATCTTATCTCAGTATTATATATTATGAAATATATTTTAACTTCTTTTCAAATGTGGCTACTAGAAAATTTCGCATTACATATGTGGCTTGTATTTGTGTCTTGCATTATATTTCTATTGGAAAGTGCTGCTCTAGATAATGTTTATGGGTATTTACTGGTGACCACGGGAAGGATTGAGGTCTCTGGAGGGAGGATATAGAAAGGAAAGTGTGAAGGTTTGAGGACATAATTGTGGAGAATGTCCACACTCATAGGCCTAAAAAGAGAAGGAGGCCGGGAAGGAGTTGGAGAGTGAACAGAAAGGGTGAAGAACTGCTGCAGGGACGAGAGAAAGAGGGAGGTTTAGGGAGGGAGCTCTAGCGAACAGGACCGTGCTAATTTGGCAATAATTCTCCAACTGCAATGATTCTATTGCTGTTGGAGAGTGTATGGATGTTTTTACCCCCAGAAAGTGAAATAATCGAGTTTTAATTTTTGGAAGATGATTTTGGCAACAAAATAAAGCATTGGGCTAAGGGAAAAGTTGCAGTCCAGGTGGCCAGTTAGAAAATTATGTAATCAGAGCAACCCCAAAGCCCTTAAGCATCTATAAAGCTGAACAGAAAAGAATCGTTTTCACTTTGAGAAAGAACTTTCTATTTTATTTTCTTGCAGTAAAAAATGAGGTAAGATTTTGGTAATTTAAAGCATGTGTCTTCTATTTATAGAATCCAGGAAAATGGGTTGCAATGAAAATCAATGTCATAGATGATTAAGGATGTTTTGTGTGAGAAAAATAGGAAGATGTAAAGAAACTAAGGACGCACAAAATATAGGATTTCTAAGGAACAATGGTTGTCTTTTTTGTATAATTGTCCCACGTAGGAAAAAGAGAAAAGAACATTATTCCCCATCCTTGAGAACATGACAGCAGAAGAGAATGGTTTCTAAAAAAGAGTTTTTCTGGAGACTCCGGCTCTGTAACTTATGACCATTTCAGATAATTGTGTTTACAAACTGAACCCACTGCATCCTAGGATGTCCATTAAGCAGACATTTTGGTACCTGGAATGATTTATTGGGAGCTCCATTAGGGCAAAGAATAGATTGAAGTCTGTAAAAGTACAAAATTTAGGGTATCAATGTTCCTATTTTAATTTATGTTATAAAATATTGACTAGTTCAAAAGAAAAGAGGAAAAAGTGGTGGTAGAAGAAAAGGAATGGAAGTGGTCATATGAGGAAATGAAACAAAAGGGAAATGGCTGATCAATGAAAGACATTTGGAAAATAGGTCAAATGGAGCATGTTAGTCAGACACTGTATGTACAGAATTCAGATAAAAGCCATATCTGTTGCAGATTAATACTTGTAATAGTAATAATAAATAGCAGTAGCTTACATTTATTAAGCATATTGTACTTACCAGCTAGTAAGTTTATAAGTTTTCACTTATTTAGTTATCATAATAACCTCACATAATAGGCATTATCTCAATGTTAGAGATGAGGCACGTTGAGGTTGAGTAATTTGCCTAAGGTCACACATCGAGTTCACTAGATCTCACGGCCTCCTAAAATGTCAGGAAGACATAAGGTGTATCAGGCAACACGGGCCGGGTTATGCTACGGTAACAAATGACTCCAAAAATCTTAGTGCTATCTGACATAAGGATTTTTTTTTAAACTTCATTACAGGACACTTGATGTGCTTCATTTCTGGTCTTCGCCTGAAGGAGCAGTCCCTCTCTAAGATGTTGTTTAGATGTCTTTAGGCAGAGGAAATCTAAAGCAGTGGAAGAACCACGTGACGACTCTTATGGCTTCTACTGGAAGTGGAGCATATCACTTTTTCTCACATTCCTTTGGCAAGTAAGTCATGCGGCAAGCCTGTCAATGGTGTGAGAAGTGCAATAATTCCGTAGGGAAGGCCTTTGGAGTATGAGGACCCATAGGAAGGGATTTTTGTCTTTTTGCTGCTGTCGTTATATGAATCTTTAGCTTTGTAAGGATGCAAATCAGGGAATAGTTGATTTGATGTCATTTCCCACCAAGGAGTTAATGTTATGACCCTGAAAATAATTCTTGGCTGTTAGTATTGAATGGGGAGTGACAGGTCAGCAGAGATTCATGCAAAGGGGGACTATGAAATTGAGAGCAGCTACCTCTCGTCATGACCAGGAAGGGCAGTGAGGCCACAGCCCAAATGATTGCTGAGCAAGACACCGGGAGGAAGACTGGATTTCAGCAATATATAAGTTCACACATGACCGAAGGGAAGGGCTGACTGGCTTGAGGACTGGTAGGGAAGGTTAGCTAGATCAAGCAAGGAGATCACAACCTCAGGAAATGGCGAAGGCTGAAGGGTTAGTTCAATGGGGGAAGTCAATTTTTGAGGGGGAAGGGTATGCCCCAAGTTCCTTTGTCTGAGCCCCATCCCCCATGAATTCTTGGGGAGTGTGCTATGAAGTAATAGCAACATATGCAAAAGAGGAACAATTCTAGATAGTCCTATTTATTAAAATGTAGAGAGATAATGGGCCCAACCAGATCTCTAGAAACCAAGTAATTAGAACGTGAACCTATGTGGACAGGTAGAGCCGACACGTGAGAAAAGGGGAACGACAATTTAATTCTTGAATTAATGTTAAATTCAGCCTGAATTTTTTGGGTAAATTGCTCATTTTTATGCAAATAAATCTATTTTAAAGACTCTAAAAATATTTCCGCAAAGATGTAAATTGTTCTTGATGAATTCAATAAAAGCCACTAATGATCACTTTTTGGAACTTAGAATAAATTCACATTAGGTGAGGGTATAACATTTAGAAATAAGACAATTTATTTTCCTTTCCAATGTTAAAGAACTCTAAAAGCTGCAGCAATACATTGGAACATGTGGGGAATGGAGACAAAAGTAAGATTTTATCTCATCACTCATATATGAGAAAAGTTCTAATTTTTGTGCATTCTTTATAGCCTTTTCCCACATACATATAAAAGCTGTGTAATTACAGATTCCATTTTCCATAAACAATTTTCCATGTTGAAGCACGGTCCTTGTGATTATAATGGTTGCAAAATAGTTCACTGCATAGAATTAACATAACTTAATTTATTCAGTTTCTTTCAGTTTTCATCATTATTAGTACTGCAGGATCTCCTGGTGGTGGGATGGTGCCCAGAGTTGGGCTCCGTGCTTAGCTCGGAGTCCGCTTAAGATTCTCTCTCTCCCTCTCCCTTTGCTCCTCCACCCTGCTCTCTCTCAAATAAGCAAATAGATCTTTAAAAAAATATAAAAATTTAAAAAAATTCTGCAGTAGATGGCTATGCAGAATATATGTATTAATATATTTTTTGGTGGTTGTTGCAGCAAAATTCCAAAACTGGGGTTACTGGGCCAGAGGTTATAAACACTTTATGACTACATGTAAATTGATTAACAAAAGAATGACAACATCAGTTTAACTAAAACCTGAGTCTAATTTACTACAACCTCACTGGTTTTAGGAATTATATTTTAAGACCATATACATCGAAAAATCAATAGAAAAATATGGTACTTGGTGTTCATTTGTACGTTTGAATGCTTGTGAGGCTGAATAGTGCTGGCTGTGTTTATTTATGAACCGCATGGACCATCATTCATTCATTCAAACCTTCTTTCACTCAGTCAGGGCACGAGTATTTTTTTGAGCATTCACAATGTCTGTGCCAGGTGCTGTCTTTGTTTCTGAGCACAGGACAGCAGAGAAATAGAAATCCCTGTTCTTATGGATTTTGTATTCTAGGCTTAAGAAGACAATGAACACGACGTGTGTTAAAATTGCATAGTATGTTGAATATTGTAACTGCTAGGGAAAAAATAAAGCAGGAGGGTAAGAATAAGAAATTTGTTAGGAAGAAGTTGCATTTAGAAGAAGGAGTAGCAGTGAGAAGTGCTGTTTGAACAAAGATTGGAAAGAGGCAGGGCAAGTCCCATGCAGGTATCTGAGGAAGAGTGTTGAGCCAGAAACACGAGGTTGTCCAAAGCCATGAGGGGAGGACTGCCTGATGCATTGGAGAAGCAGGGAGGCCAGGTCCGACTGGGTGGGGGAGACTTTGACTTTGACTCTGTTGAGGTTCGTTTGTCCGGTAGGCGGAGAAACAAGGAGAGAAAACATAACTAAACCCAGCAGAAGAAAAAGTGTCAAGAAAGAGGTTGTCAACAGAATGAAAATTAGCCAAAATACCCAGGGAGAAGAAAATGGGAACAGGACAAGCACGGTCAATAAAGAAGGCGGCGGCCAGAGCTCAGTCACGTGGTCACACTCAGCTAAAGAGGGGCAGCACATGGAGTTTAGCAGTGAGCCCAGAATGAAGGGAATACTGATTCTGTATAAAAAGCTTCCCGGCTCTGACAGGTCCAATGCAGAATCAAGGGCGTCATTATCAAGAGGGATAACTGGGAAACTATCCCAGGCCCTTCCCCCCAAATACGAGATCAAAATATCAACGGATGGGTCCCCTGAATATGTTTTCTGAGTGGCTGTGTTGGGAATCCAGATTTGTAAAGCACTGAGTGAGTGGTTTATCTGTTGGAAATAAGAATATACCGAAACAGTTCTTAAAAAAAAGAAAGAAAAAATTGAATAAAGTAGCTCTGGCTATAACACAGAAGAACCACCAGGTGGCAGAAGAACTCCATTCTCTAGGCCTCTTGGCTGCTACTTTAGTTCACTTTTCTTATTCCTCCAATTCCACTCCCCCTTTTTTCTTTTCTAGTGTGTTGGCTTGATATATATAGAAATTAAGTTCCTTGAAAGGACTGATGCTAATATTCTACATAGATCTCAATATTAAAAAATGTACAGAGAAGAAAAATACCTGGAGTATTAAATTAGTGAACTATTCAGAATTAATGGCATTAAACACAGCTTTTTGTTTTATGTTGAGGCAAAACGTGCTAACTGAATAAAACTAGATATTGGGAGGTCAAATAACCATAAGAAAGTTTTTTCCCTGTCTAATAGGTGAGTTTTGAGGCATAGATTTTATAGACATATTATTTATTTATTTATTTTAAAGATTTTATTTATTTATGTGACAGAGAGACAGCCAGCGAGAGAGGGAACACAGGCAGGGGGAGTGGGAGAGGAAGAAGCAGGCTCCCAACGGAGGAGACTGAGTGGGGCTCGATCCCAGGACTCCGGGATCACACCCTGAGCCGAAGGCAGACGCTTAACGACTGCGCCACCCAGGCGCCCTGTTAATATGTATTATAGATGTTAAATTTATTCTTAAAAAAAACCTAAATTTTTGTTTTTGTAAAGCTAAAAAATCTAATGGTAATTTTTAAATATTGAATTCCAACAAGAAACGTTCTGGAGTCTAAGAGTCAAAGGCTACGGGATTTAAACAGATCCTGTATGAATTCAGTCTCCCCCTCTTTGGAG
Source organism: Ailuropoda melanoleuca (assembly GCF_002007445.2). Taxonomy (NCBI): domain Eukaryota; kingdom Metazoa; phylum Chordata; class Mammalia; order Carnivora; family Ursidae; genus Ailuropoda; species Ailuropoda melanoleuca. The sequence continues at coordinate 18,059,721 of NC_048218.1, forward strand.
CTTGACCTTGAGCAAATTTCTAAGCACTTCTCTGCTTCTGCTATAAAATGACATAATAATGCCTAGACCATAAGGTTGAAGTGAAGAGTCAGTGATGTCACAGGCAAGTGCTTTATGCATCCAAAATTAGGAAAATAAAGTAAATTTAAAACTTACTTCCTCTTTCCAAATTTTTCCAAAGGGCAGAAGGCTAAAATACACATGTAGCCAGCAGAATCATCATCTAGTTGTTAAAAAACATCACGCTGTTAAAAGATTTCAGAGTTAAAAAACTGAAATATCTCTCTACTTCCTGTTAGAAAACACAATATTCTTTGAGATGCATTTTTTTTGGCTCTATGTGTTGTAATTATACATTTGTCACATAAAGGCTATAATGACTTATGCTCTATAGTGTTAATTCAATATGTTGTAGAAAAAGGAGAATGAAGAAGAATGTGTTTTATCAGCAGGCAAGGATTGTCCTCTTTATCCTTTATCCTCTTTATCCTTGCATGTAATTTACTAAAGAGCTGACAAAGTCACAGCACGGGTGGCCTCTCACTAGATGTTTCCGCAGACAGTGAAGATACTGACACTAAGCCTCTGCTTTCCAACTTGGGTCCACGTTCGCAATCTGATGAGGTTATACAGATCCTTCATTTCCATACTGGGAAAGAAAGAGGTTGCTTAAGAGGAGACATAAAGGCCCATGTTCTAGACAAGGCTACCTGCAAAAATGCCATGAGGCTCCTTGGCGACCCCAAATGTAAACGCTTTCATGTGGCTGCAGAGAAGAAAGTCACTGAAGCACAGATTAAAGAAAGGTCTGGACAAATAAAGAGGCACTGGGAAAAATATAGGGAGTTTGTATTGCTGATGAAAGGGCTATCTATGTGAAATACATCTAGTAATATACATTTTTAAAAGATTTTATCTATTTGAGAGAGAGAGACAGAGAGTGCCTGGGTGGGGGGAGGGGCAGAAGGAGAGGGAAGAAGCAGACTCCCCACTGAGCACGGAGCCTGCCTTGGGCTCCATCCCAGGACCCTGAGATCATGACCTGAGCTGAAGGCAGACACTTAACTGACTGAGCTATGCAGGTGTCCCTAGTAATATTTTGATACATATGATTCAATTGTAAGTAAATTTTGTAATAACCATCTTTAATACTAAGGATTGAAAACCTTAAGTGGATTTTAAATTTATGGGTAATTTTGTTAAAGTAGTCTGATGGACTTGGACATTGTTTCTTAAGTCCGTTAGGTGAACTTGAGGAGCAGAGGGGACTACTTTCAGAAGAACTTGAATGGGAGTAGGGGAGACGCTGGATTTCACCGAGCACCTCTTTATTCCTGAATATCAAATACTGTCTGTAGTGGCTGGCTTCTACTTTTCAGCTAGTTAACAATCTTAAAAATGTAAAATTCCCTTAGCAGATTGTTGAGAGCATGTTCTAAGTGTAATTGAATAAAGAAGATTTTAATATTCCCAAGGCAGAAGAGCCAGTGCTTGCTTCTGGAGTTAGAAAGCCTGGAATAATCTTAGCTTCTACTGTGGAAATTCTTCCTGGTCTCAAGGTCTCTATCATGAGATACCATATTCTATTTTTCCTGACTATCTGAGTTAAAATGCTTTTTCTCTTTTCTGTGTGCACATAGCCATGAGCTTATCAAGTGGTATCCAGAAACACAGCTGGTTCTTACAACTTCTGACATTGGCATATGGTTATTGGTCTGGCATTTTTCTCAACTCCTGATATCAAAGAAAATCAAGAACAGTTTCTCTTTCTCTGTGCTCTTTCTCTCTCTGTCTTTACTGTGGCAAAATAGATGTAAAATTTGCCGTCTTAACCATTTTAAATATATGATTCAGTAACATTAAGTATATTCACATTGTTGTACAATGCTCACCACTCCATAGTTTGTGTGGGAGTTTTACGGTTTTTTACATATAAAATCATATCAACTTTGAATAGAGACAAATTTACTTTTTCCTGCCTAATTGCTCTGGCTAGAACTTCCAATACTATGTTGAATAGAAGCCAGAAACAAAAGAACAAATATTATAGGATCCCACTTATTTGAAGATACCTAATAGTCAAATTCACCGAGATAGAAAATAGAAGAGTGTCTAGAGGCTCTGGGGAGGATGTAATGGGTATGGAGTATCAGCTGTATGTGATGACAATGGTTTGGATGTGGTATATGAGCTTTTGGCTCAGACTTGACTTTCAGAGGAAAATAGTCAATATACGATGTTGTTTTGTTATGATTATAAAACAAGAGTCTGGGAACCAAGGGGTAGAAGTAGGATTGTCTCTTTTAACCATCACTCCCAATGACTCACTTAGGGAGCAGATTTGTCTCCACAGTCTTAGGCTGTTCCAGAACAGGACCCAGTAAGACTTCCACTGGATGAAGCTATACTCCTCCTAGTCACTCTTGGATCCTCATGTTGGGGGACCAGCAGGTGAAGACAGGAGTTACTATACTGGTGGGGAGCTTGAGTCTGATTATCACGAGGAGGTCGTACTGCTGCTACATAATGGGATCAGAGAGGAGTAGCTCTGGAATTTGGGAATTCACTGAGTTGTCTTTGATGCGTCCATGTTCAATGACAACTGTGAATAGGCAATTGAGCAACATTGGCTCGGTTAGGTCAAGAAAAACAAAGACTCTGATTTCTAAAGCATAAGGGTCTAGATTATCCAACCAGAAAGGCAAACAAGAACTGCCAATATGCTGTCTAAGGAGGGAACTTGAAAACTGATGATGTGAGTGGATTGTGGATATCAGTCCTAGCCTCAGGCCAACTGCAGCAGCCAGGACTGTTACATCAATCCATTGTATTAGGTCTTCGCAGACACTCTGGCTGGTCTTAGCTTGAAGGGGACTCTGTAACATTTTAGACTTGAAAGAAGGCATGCCAGGAACTGTGTAATGCTGGAGGAGGACTGCACTGGACATAATACCATCTTTTAATCCATCTACTTCTGTGACCTCCAGTTCTGTGCAGGACTTGACTAGACCTGCAGAGGTGCCACTGACAGAATCTTCCCCTTGTGCCTTCACTGTGCTCCTCTAACTTCCTGCTAAGGGATTCTCTGGTACCTTGATATTGGACTTTTTAGGGAACCTGCTTAGAGTCCTTAGACGGTCCTGCGAGATTGAGCACCATGCACCAACTTGATAAAGCATTCTTTTATTGAATTTCCCTCATTTCTTGTTTTATTTCCCTCATCTTTCATCCCTGTCTCCTAGGAAAATCACTTCCCAAACAAATTACTACACCCAAGACTTTGTCTCAGGGTCTCCTTCCAGAAGAACTAAGGCTAAGACATAGTTGAAACATCCTATGAACTAATAAATGGGGGAAAACCCCACTGGGGACAGGATGGCAGAGATAATACCCCTCATGGTGGGCTTAATCAATTAAATGAAATATGAAAATTAAGAGGCTCTTCTCAGGACATAGGTGAATTAACTTTCAGAATTCCCCAACAAACTCCCATCACACAGTTTCCTTCATTTGGGTCTGCTTACTATGCAAATCTGGGAAGTGGGAGAAAAAAGCAGAGAGCTTTCACCAATACTCTTTAAGGATAGTTTAATATTTAAGGTACCTAGTGCAATGTGCCCATTAGCATCTCCTTTTCTAATGATCAGGTATTCCTCTCGTGTGAAGAATTACTAGGTGTGGGTGGAGGAGCAGAAGTGGGTGGGGAGGGAGACTGGAAATGAGAGGACTAGACTCGCACCCTCCACCCCAGGGCACAGGTGGTGGTGTTAGGAGAAGAGGAGAAGGTGTTTCCTTTGCTCCAAATGTTAGCATTAGCTGTGCTCCCCCTTCGTTTGGGGGATTTCACCTCAACCCCTCAACGCTTGATCTCCTGCTCAAGCTCTTAGTACCTGGTGTGTTAAGCAACTTCCTGAGCCTGGAAGATGTATGTAAGGCAATTAATCAAATGTTCGATAAGGGATTCTCAACTGAGGGCAGAGAAGTCTATAGTTCATTTATATAAGGACTTTGCTAGACTATAATAAAAAAAGGTAAACAAGATCCTCTGAGATTTACCTGAGAACGCAGAGCACATAATTCTTCACCTGTACCTGTTCTACATTAGTCACAGAAGTGACTAAGTTTACATGAACTATAAGATAAAAATGAATCTGTGGTGTTTTTGTTTGTTTCTTTAGGAAGGAGAGTTCTAGCTGGAGAATCCTTTGAACTAGAGGTTATTTAAAATTACTTAGAACAAATGCTAAGTAGCTTATCAATTGTGTGCAAAAACTCCTCTGTGAAAATGACTGTTCAGCCCAATCAAGTTCAGAACATAGATCCAAGGCAACTCAACCAAACAGGACAAAAGCCTGTCCAGATCAGCCCATGACCCTACAACACTGTTTGCTTTGTCAGCTGTCCGATCTCTGCGGCTAAACTAAAGCTGGGAGGCAATGGTGACCATCTGAAAAAGGGAATCTCCTGTGGTTAGTGACTGGCAATAAATTATTAAGTTCACACCCACAGAGTGCCTTTGAGCTGAATATGATGAGGGAAGTTTATTTGAATCAGATTATGCAGGCTGACTCCGGAAAACTGAATTTGCCTTGGATGTGTCTCTCTTTCTCTCCTTTTAAGGACTCTGCTAACCCTAGTGTCACATCTGAATGTGGAGAAATATTGCCATTTTGAAAGGAATCTGGGATTTGGAATTAGAAAAAGGCTATGGTCTAAATGTTTCTATCACCTCCAAAATTCTTATGTTGAAATCCTAATGCCCAATATATGGAATTAGAAGGTGGGCCTCTGGGAGGTGCTTAGGTCATGAGAATGGAGTCCTCAGGGATGAGCTTAATGCTCTTATGAAAGAGTCTTGAAGAGCGTGTCTCTCTCTCCATGTGAGGACGCAGTGAGAAGGCACCAACCTTCATAATCAGCAAGAGAACCCTCACCAGAAAACAAGCATGTTGGTGCCTTGATCATGGTGCCCAGCTTTCAGAAATGAGAGAAACATATTTCTGTTGTTAATAAGCCACCCAGGCTGTGGTATTGTGTTATAGCAGCTCAGACAGACTAAGACAAAAAAGTGACATCCAGCCCCTGCTTTGAGTTGGCCAACTCTGCGACGTTGGGTAACTGATATAACCCTATTGGGTTTCTACTTCCTTATCTTTAAAACAAGGATTCTAACAATACCTATGTTCTAGTATAAGATATCAAGTGATGTGTGCGAAGTTATTTATAAAGAGAAAAGTGCTATCTACCTCCAAGTCCCAGAATTTCTTCTCTTCCTGGGAAAAGCTTGGGGATGTCCACAGCATGAAATGGACTTCACAGATTGGAAAATTTACCTCTTCTTGTGCCTGTCCTTTTGTCTGCCTTATTTTTTGTCCCCTTCGGAGGGCATGATGCCATCCAACTGTGCGCGGTTCTACACCTCAATAACAGCCCCGCAGAAATTGGACTTAATGTATGCCGCAACACGTGTCTGAAAATAAATGAGCTGTGAGAAGGGAAATGCCAGTTCTGCCTCACTCCCAGTGAAATCAAGATGAGACAGCTGTGCCCATAAATGAAGCCATTTGAAGAGTTAACATGGAAGACAGTGCTGCGTAATTGTGAACTTCTGTGGGACTACTCACAGACCATGCTCTAGAAATTAATAAAAGATTGAAGAGGCTGGGAAGGGTATACAAAATGAGAGCCAAATGAATGAATTAGATTTCCGGTCTGGTTCAGCAGCACTGAATCCAAAGACTGCCAGGCTCTGCTGGTCTATGGCTTAAGTGGTATTTTGAATGATTTACACCAAGGCTATGTAGGAAATCAAAGCAAAGCAGGATAAAAATAAAGGATGATTACACTTGTGTTCTTGGTGGGTAAAAACATACTGGAAAAAAGAAATGAACTGGTAATTAAAAATAAAGAATCCCTTATGTTTGTCAATAACTTGAAAGCAAACACATCATGTCTGTCAACATTTTCAGCATTTATATAATTTCAAAAGAACTTCTCATCTACCCAAATGTTTGTTTGTTCATTCACCCATTCATCTAAAAAAAAAAAATTACAGTTTCTTCTATGTACCAGATACCAGACTCAGAGCTTAAATATGATCCTCATTTAATTCCCAAAACAACCATTCTCAACAGGCATTATTATTATTCCAAGTTTTCAGTTAAGGAAATTGAGTTGCTGAGCTTTTAGTAACATGTCGACGTGATCAATTTAGCCAGAAATGGAACTGAGATTCTAATCCAGTTCTTTCCCTTTAGTATCCAATACCCCTTCTTTAACTATAATACCTGTTATGCACTCAATTGGTATGTTAAAGTGAGTTGAAGGTTCTTGAATTTAAAAAATGTGAACTGTTTTTAGCAATTTCTTAACGGCCTCTGAAAATTGGAGGCAACATAATTGTGCATTTACCCTTACTTAGAGTGCAGCTGGAGTGGAAGAGGGTGATAAAATTCTGTCTTCCAGTTTGTGCCATTGAGCTATATTTAACTGCATTCATATATCACGGTTCATTCCGCCAGGTAGAAGATAACTTCTTCATCTTATTTATTTCACAATTGCCACCTAGGCCATGGTTTCTCATCAGACACCTACATTGGAATCACCTGGAAAGCTTTAAAAATGCAGATTTGTATGTTCCATTCCTGCATTATTGAATCAGAATTTCTGGGTTTGGGCCAGGGAAGCTGCATATTTACAAACACACTGGTTCATTCTGACACATGCTCGAGTTTGAGAACCACTGTCCGAGATGATCCTCTCTCCGGAGCCCAATCATAATGGATGGTGGCAAAACTGCTGACCCCATCAGAATCTGATTCTGCTTGTAACTTCCAGGCCATTCCTTCTGGGCCCACCACTGAGCCAGGCCCTTCCACTACACCACATCACATGAAATTGCGTCACATCAAAGCCCATACTCCAGGATGCCTCCTAGTTCACCCAAGTCTGACGCCAAGTTCCGAGTTAGCCTCCATGGACACTAGGAACTCTGGCACATTTCCTATCACAACCTCGGTCTGGGCTGTGGTCTTCCCTTCCTGCCTTCAGTGTCCTGTGCTATGATCCTGATGTGATATCTGGATTCTTTACTGGTCAACATAGGCGTTTAGTTCTACAGAAGAAGAAATCTCTCACCACCAAGTAAATAAAATAATTTTTATCTGGTTGATATAGGTATTGAAATTAAAGATGTAAAAACGTTTACTCTGTTAATTATAAATTAGCATCGTGCAGAATTCATGATTAATCATGCTCTACCTGGAAGCAAGTGCCAAAATGACTCTGCTAACAGAATCTATCTATTGCTGAAATAAATGATTGCACCAAAGGCCGCTTTATTGTGAGTTCCTTAATTTTATATTCTGGTTGCATATTCCCTAATAAAAATTGTTTGGATTCCTCTGAAACATTTGGGGTGAGTCTGGAGGAGGTAATTTGCATTTGCTAAACACTGAATCATAAAACTATTTCCATTATTTTGGCAAGGGAAAACATCTTTTATTCTATGAGATTTAAGAACTCATTTAAAATGAGTATTTAAAAAAAATGCAATCACTTACCAAAACATTTCTTTTCTGCCTCATGTACATGAGTAGGTCAATATTTAGCGTGAGCAATGGCATAGCTGAGGTTAAGTGAAACCTTTCGGAAGTCTGCACTATCACTGCTTTTCTAGCTCCGAAAGTATTTTTGCTGCCAACTCAACTAGCCATCAGGGGAGCATTGGCAGTCAGAAAAGGCCTTCACAATTCTCTCTGTTACTGTTGTAAAGTTGTTTGCTTGGACTTTATGTTGCTCCTAATGGGAGCAACAGGATAAGGGAAGCATGCCCTGTAGAATCAAAGTGGTGAGGGTTGGCTCTAGACACACCTATGGTGAATGGAGAGGCAACTTTACATCTGTTACCATTTTCAATTTTGAACTTTGGTGGAAATGTACTAACCACAATCTTTGCAGCTAAAACGGAATCTGAATTCTGACTCTTTTATAAGGAATCTGGGAGTTAAACTTTGGGTTCTACTCTTTTTTTTTTTTTTGTATGAGTAGTGTCTTGGTGTGAACTCTCCTTGCCACATTCTTTATATATGACTAATCCCAGGGGAAATGGGTCCTTATGCTTCATGAGTCACCTCAGATATTAATTCCTCCTGGAAACCTACTCCAAATTCTCAGGCCAGACAGGTGACCCTTTTCTCTATCTTTCGTATCACTCATCATATTTACTTCAATTGCCTGTGTACATATCTGCACCTTTCTTTTATCTTTGAAGGCAGGTAACTTTGTAGTGTAGTATATGTCACTCAAGGATATGTGGATAAATATTGTGGGAAATTCGATCTGTAAAATATGGATAGCAAGGTCTATTTTGAAAAGCGATCACAAAGACTGAGTAACAACATTTGTAAAGTTGCTGGCACATAGTAGGCACTTGGTAAATTCTAGTTTGCATTCTCCTTCTGTTTCTGGCTATGACAAGAACACAATAGCCTCCTTTTCCCCCAGCCTCCATTAAAAGTTTTATGAGACCTCCTGCATGGTCTTTAGGTCATTGTCATAAATCCCATCTGACATTAGTGTCTGTTGAGGTTGGGTCCCCAGGAAGCAGAAGCTGAGATAGGGTTTGGAGCACAAAAGTTTTATTGGGGAAATGTCTGTGAAAGAAAGAGAGGGAAAGGGGATTGAGCAGACATGACAAATCTCTGCTTGTCTGGTGGGGGCAGAGAATAAAGACTGCGCCTTAGAGGAGTCCTGTATTTGGTAGGACTGATGAGGTCTTTTGTAATCTTGCCTCGCTTGGTTGTTGGCTGGAAGTGTCGTAAATAAAGCATGATTGTGGCTACCACCACCCTGATGAATGGCTACTGCCACCACACCCTGAGAAGAGCGTGACCTGGTCTCAAATGCTGAGGCAGATTGGAAGCCGCTGACTGCTGGAGATGGTAGTCAAGCACACTCTTCCAGTTGGGCAGTGAGTTCTTTCTTGATGGGGGATGTGAGTGGTGCCTCTCTGTGTCTGCCCCAGTGTCAATTAAGGATTTAGAACCTAGAGTGATTTTTTTTGTGTGGGGGGGGATGCTGCCTGTCTCATAGGAGGACTTATGAGCCACAAGAATGGTCTTCGTGGCAGTGGACACAGGCAAATGTTCAAACTGGGAGCCTGTGTATACTTTTCAAAAGCTCGTCTCACCTACCTGTTGCCAAGGCCCTAAAAATGTGTGTGTGTGTGCGTGTGTGTGTGCTGTCTGTGTGTTATTCCTTCCTTGTTCTACCCTCTTCAGTCATGCCTCTTGGGAAACAAGACTGTGGGAGTCTAATTGAGCATGTGGTCTAAATCTTTCCTATGTAAGGAAGAGGGTCATGTCACCAAGCAAGCTTTTGGTTGCAGAGACCTTTGTCCTTTGCACTGAGAGGAACCAAATGCCATTAGCATAACAAAGGAGGGTAGTATATTTTAATATGCATAGCGCATTTTATAAAAATGACGACTATGGGTAGATGTCACACTCAATCTTATTTTAACATTCAACCGGAGATGAAAAGTGCGTTCTTATATCAGAAGATACATATCTAGAGCATCTTTCTCTAAAGCTACAAGATGCATGATAGGAAGTGGGGACACTAGAGTCAGAGCACAGAATTGGGGTTATTCCCAGGGCTGGCTGGGTTCAGTGTAAACAAAGCAATAAGCAGGGCATTTGGGGAATGCTGGAATTTGGTTGCCTGAGTGGTTCTACCCTAGATCTTCCTTACTAGTCAGTTGCTATTCAGAGGTCACAAATATGTGCAGTCTTTTGTAAAATATATGCAATGTTTTGCTAATTATTTTGAAAGAGGATTCGGCTACATGTTTTAAAACTCAACTAATTTTCAGATGATAGGAAAACAGTAAAGTGTATATGATATGTGAGTTGCATGGATTATGTTTTCATTCAAGATTTGAAAATTGATCTAGAATTTTGTAGTATTCAACAACTGTGCAGTTGAGACAGATGGGGGTATTATGAAGACATTGCAGACTGGACAACTCACAGTTGAGTTTGCACTCAGGGTTCACTATGCAACGGAAGACAGCCTTTGAGAGGTGACATATACCAGATCCTTATGAAGACAGTACTGCATATAAAAACCAAATGAGTTGTTTCCAAGTGAGCAGCTCTTTCACCAGGGCAACTGTGGACTTCGTAAGTCCCCTTGTCGGGGAGAAGATCTGGCAATGAAACCCTGTGTCTGCTGAGATTCTCTGGGAGCTCTTGTTTTGGAAGTGGAGCGACCTCTAATCATAGAGCCTGCTAACTGGGACAATGATGGTACCACATCCTCAGGTTCAACTTGGATCTTCTCTAGGGATGGGAAGGGGCAGGCTCACTGGTTTTTGTTTTACTGGATTACATATTTGCCCTGACCTATATTACAAGTATTATATATTCACCCTGACTAGTCATTTTGTGCTCATGAAAAATACCCACTAAGAGGACCTAGAATAGATTTGTCCCTTATTTGTCTGTATAGTTTACAAAACACTCTTTTTTTCTATAAAAGTATAAGATGGAATGCAAGGGGTACTTGAGACAAAGAAGCTTGTTAAAAGATAATTTTCATTTATTTGATGGCCATGAATTGCATCTTAATTTTAAGTTTTTTCAAAATAAATTTGCTACATGTTTTGAATTACTAAAATAAATGCAGCATCTGAAGTGTCCTTAAACCCCCATTCCTAATTTATTCTTTTCCCCCCTTCCCTAAAGGACATCTTTATTATAAATCTAATGTAAGATCTTGCAAGTCTGTTTTTCATTGTTTTACACAAGTGAAGTATTTTTGGGCAATATAAAATATTATTTTGGTATTATCTAAAATTTCTCATAAATTATAGCATATTTTAACATATTCATAAATACGACTTTTCCACATGTATTTTTGGGCTTCATCTGTGTTGATATAGATCTTTTATTTCTTTAAAATTGCCCTGAAGAAATCTATTGTATTGCATGCCACATTTTATTTATCCATTTCCCCATTAATGGGGCATTTTTTAAAAAGTATGTCACTTTCACTGATGATGACGTTCATCAATCCAGCTTTTATTTAAAAAGGATTTTCTGAACTTGTACTATGTATTGGGTGTTCCAATAAAATGTTTCAGTTAATGAAGAGCTTCTGCCTATGCTATATATAGGAATTACCAATTTTTAGAGGGTTTAAATACAATAAAAGACATAACTTGAAATGTTTCCTGAATATATTTCTATTTTATTACGCTTCAAATGATTCTTAAAGATAATGTCAAGCTTCATGTACACATGTGGTACTTGAGGAGAACGGTGTTGGGGTTTAGGGAATGGTAATCCTAGTAATTGACTTACACTTCCCCTTTCCTGTGATTCTAGCCTCCTTTTTTTTTTTTTAAAGATTTTATTTATTTATTTGACAGAGATAGAGACAGCCAGCGAGAGAGGGAACACAAGCAGGGGGAGTGAGAGAGGAAGAAGCAGGCTCCCAGCCGAGGAGCCTGATGTGGGGCTCGAACCCAGAGCGCCGGGATCACGCCCTGAGCCGAACGCAGACGCTTAACGACTGCGCCACCCAGGCGCCCCTGATTCTAGCCTCCTTGAGCAACGGATGTCAGAATGTCATGATGACAGGCATAGTATTAATTTTTTTTTAACCTCAAAATACAAGGTGTTTTGTAAGCATGTTGGAGAATGTGGCTTGGTCCTTGCAGCCAAAATGAAGCCCTCCGTTCTTCTTTCCCTGGGTGTGAGTTACACTCATACCCATATCCCCGCAATAATTAGAACACTAGCCATGCTGAATTTCTTTTCTTACTTTAATTTTGAATTTTCATTTACAGAGGCTGTTACAAGTTGGGTTTGAAGAGTCAGGGCTTATGAAAATGACTCTACAGAATACTAGAATTTTGTTAGCAAACTACAGGATAGAACCAGTTATATGATTATTTTAAGTTGAAATATTGCAGGTGCAGGTATTTTGGAATGGACTAGACATTTTATTTAATGATATATTTTGTCATCACGCCCTTCTGGTTTTTAAATCATAGCTATATGTGACGTGTATACATAAACTCTATGAATATTTAAAGTGAATTAGAATGCCTATTATCTTAATAAAGCAAAGTACAATAGGTAGACATCTCTCCCCCAAATCTATAATTTCATAAAATTTGCTGCAATTATGAATAGAGAGGCATTTTGAGTAATTATTTCAGTTTTAGAACTGTTCCCATTAGGAACTTATATGAAATAAAATGTTAATATTCTTTCAGAACATAATACATTTGAAAAGTATGGAGGCACTTTCTATTATCCTTATACACAGGAGACCTAGGTAATGACATTATATAGATAATTTTACCTCAACAGAAATAATACAACCATAGACACTGATGATGAGAAAGGCTCAAGAGGTACTTCAGTCCATTAGCATGAAACATTGCTGCATATCTTAAACTTCCTGTGTCTATTCTAATTTGTGCGCCTCTAATGATACCACTTTTAACAATTTTTGAGGAAGTTTTTGAATTTTTAATTGAGATATCTCTCATTTTACCTAAGGTAATAACCAGAGACTGCATAATAGAAATTAGAAGCAATACAATCTTTAGATAGATGTTAGGTGGCTGGCTTTATGCTTTTTGTTTGTTCTTCTAAACACTAGCCTTGCACTCGTGTTATCAAGTCACAAGGACGTAACACCAACTGGTTGACCAGGAGATCCTTTGTGGAAGCAATTGTACTCCCTGGTCAATGCTGAAGAGATCGAGACACATTGCTCATGTGCCCGAAACTCTATGAGCCACCTCTGGTCGCAATTGAAAGTAGATTTAGCTTCTATACAAATATTTTTAACTGATGTTTCATGGAAAGTCCCTAGCGTTTGCTCTTTTTTGTTTTTTTTTAGATTTTAATTTTGATATAATTATGAATTCACAGGAAGTTGAAAAGATAGTATAGAGAGATCCCATGTATGCTTTATCCCGTTTCCCCAATGGCTACCTCTTATGTAATTACAGTATGATATCATACCCAGGAGTTTGACATTGTTACCGTATGTGTATACGGTGCAACGCCATTTTATCACATATATAAATTCATGTAAAAACCATCGTGATGAAGACACAGACTATTCCATCACCACAAAGATCTCCTTTATGCTATTCCTTTATAGTAATCGTCACCTTCAACCCCATCTCTAACCCCTGAGAACCACTAATTTGTTTTCCATTTCTATATTTTGTCATTTCAAGAATGTTATATAAATGGAATTATAAACTACGTGACCACTTTCATCTGATGGTTTCATGGAAAGTCCCCAGTTCCTACTCCTTCCTTTTTAAATTCCCCCCACTTGTCTTCTACATTTCACCCATGTACAGTTATTTTTAGCTCTGACATTTTATATTAGTCAAGAATCAAGTGTAAAAATGTAATGTGACTTAATCACTTTGCTAATTGCTATGAAAATCTGGGTTTTTTTTTTTGGACAAAGAATCTATTATAAATGTATAATTACTGCTGGATTCCATTTGTAAGGAGCGGTGGAATATGTCTTCTTTTCAAGATCATGCTTTGCTTATGACCACATCTTCAGTGCCTAGTAAATGTTTGACACATGGTAGGACTTCAGTAAGTTTTGTGGAGAGGATACATGAATAAGGATTTTTTTTTCTCAAGGAGGGGCAAGGTTGATGGCTTCCGAGGTCCTGCGTCTGCATGAATGGACAACTTGTACTAAATATTCATCGAGAAGAGACTCAGATGATGAAAATTCTGCTGATTATCACTGCTTACTTTGTGATTGCTTCCTTCCTGTGCTGCAGGTGCATACAGGTGTCTCCTAGCCCAGGTAGACTCTCCCATTTGTAACTGAGGGGGTTCCGAGCTGTTAGAGTATGGACTCCTTCCCCTAGGCTTTGTCTCCAAGTTAGAATTCAGAACACTCTCCTGAGTATGTCATCCTGAGGCATTGTTGACCTCTCTGAGTCATGGGGTTTCTCCCTAGCCTATGACCTCAGGAGGTCCTGGTGCTCACCTTTTCTCTTCTCGTTGGTCATTTGGTTAGTTCACCTTTGTTGCCAAACACAAAGTAAAACCCCGATTGCCTTAGCTTAATAAGCTTTAAGGGGGTATTTATGCTATGAAATACACTATGTGTGGTAGGAATAAGGAACACTCACATAGGTGTCCCTTGGTTTCCTGCTCTGTGATCATCTTTAATCAGATCCCCTGGACAGCTTTCCAGGTCCTACTCACTGTGAATGTAGCCAGACCAAGGTAAGCAAAAGCCTTCAAAACAGAGAAATATTTATTAAGAAAGCAACCAGTTGTGCCATGAATCTCCTCAAGTCCCTCTCCACTTGACACTAATGATTATCCCCACCCATTGCATCAACATGCTTGTGAGCCTCAAAATACATGTGAATGGGGCTAGAGTGTAGGAATGTGGATTGTTAGACTGACTGAGGAATTTTTAACTTACTTGTTAGGTCATGGAACATCATTGAAAGCTTTGCACTGGTGAATGATAATGAGCAGAGTAGTGTCCCAGGGAAAGCTAATCAATTGGAGGTAACATCTAGGAAGGAAGACTTAGGTGGGCTGACAAACCATAAGAAGCTATTAACTGAAAATGCAAATCGTTCACAACACAAGTGAAATATTTGTATATTGCCTTTATAAAATACTTATCGTATGAATACATTAAAAATTCTTAATGTCTAAGTGAGTTAGGGTAGGTGTTTAAAGTTGGAAAAACAAGGGATAAGAGGGCATATGACTTGCTCAAGGCCACACATCTAGAAAGAAGGTAAGGGTAGAGCTAGAGTACTGGTGGTAATTAACACCATTGATTAGTTTTATTTGTGTTTTTAAAGCTTGGTCATTGAGCTAACTAGTGAAGGGCATACTCTGTTTGTCAGTGCAGAAGTGGGACAAGTTATCTTAGGGTTGATGAATCATATAGAATTAGAATTTCCTGAAAGGCAGAATAGAGATCTTTTATTCAGAGACATCTTTGACCCAAAAGGTGTAGAGAATATTTCATATATTCAGAGAGAATAATAACGGTAATATTTCTGAAGTTACCACAAGCTTGCTGCTATGCTTTATTATACACTGAACCAGGTAAACAAGCATGGTCTTTAATTCTGTGAAATTGGCAAATGGCTCTATGGATACACGAGAAAGGCATATTTTGAAAGCTCAGCTGCCTTCTACCAGATTTGTCAATTGAAAATCTACTCAGAGCATGTAATGCATAAAAACCTCATTTCAATTTGTGTCCTATCTCTGTTAATAACAGTATCTACTAAGACCCTCTTATAAAAGGCTACAATGTTAATATAACCAAATGATTCCAATTGACCCACATGAGACATTTTTCTGTCTGTTACATGAATGCTGGCACTATAATAGATGTGTTAATTTAATGAGCAAATTATACTAATTGAAATGAAGACCTAGGGGTATAAGAAGTAACAGAATAACACTTGCTAGTCATCACCAAAATACTAAATTCCTGACAGAGAAGATCACCTTAACTATTATAGAATTAAAAGCAAGTTATTCATTCAAAAAGGAAAAATAGCAATATATGAAAGACCAATGGCAAACAAATGGAATTGAAAAAAAATAATTTTATAATAATGCAGAAATGAAAAACTTTTAAGAAATCAAACACGACTAAAACAAAAAAAATTTTTTTAAAGATTTTATTTATTTATTCGACAGAGATAGAGACAGCCAGCGAGAGAGGGAACACAAGCAGGGGGAGTGGGAGAGGAAGAAGCAGGCTCATAGCGGAGGAGCCTGATGTGGGGCTTGATCCCATAACGCCGGGATCATGCCCGGAGCCGAAGGCAGACGCTTAACCGCTGTGCCACCCAGGCGCCCCTAAAACAAAAAATTTTAAAAATTCAATAAAAGTAGATAAGAAAATTAATTTTAAAAAGAATAATATAAATCTAAATGCCTAAAACCATGAGAGACTGTGGACTCTGGGAAACAAACTGAGGGGAGGGGGGTGGGGGATTGGGATAGGCCAGTGATGGGTATTAAGGAGGGCACGTATTGCATGGTGCCCTGGGTGTTATACGCAAATAATGAATCATGGAACATTACATCAAAAACTAAGGATATACTATATGGTGACTAACAAAACATAATAAAAAATTATTATAAAAAAATAAATGCCTTAAACATCTAGTAAATACAATAAATAATGTTAAAATAAATATCTTTATCTTAGAATCAGCAGTTTGGTGGGAAATGGAGGACTTTGGATGCCTTCTGGTTCTATACTGTCTTGACAAATATCGATCTATTTAAAAAGTCTTTCTTCAGCACCCATTCTGTGCCAGTAACTCTGCTAAAAACTGGGAATACAATAATAAGAAAACAGGCTCTGCCCCTGCTCTCATGGAACTTAAGAGTTTAGCAAACCTTGGTGAAGACACCATATAATAATAAATATAAAATATTTACTAAAATATTAACATAAAATTTTAAAACATGAAAAAGAAGGCATGTGATACAGGTTGCTCATCTGGTTTAGGTCACAGAAGGCCCCCAGAGGCAGCAATGTTTACGCAGAGATCTGAAGACCGAGGAGGGTCAACCAGATAAGGTAAGAGGAGACTGTGGAGAGCATTTCAGGAATGACAGCCAGATCCGGGGCAGGAAAGAGCTTAATGTTCTTAGAGACCTGAAAGAAATCCACTGTATTGGAATCTGCAGAATGACAAAGCATGATGTACACATGAACTTGAGCAATGAAAGGGGCCCAGAATATGTGAAACCTCCCAGAGGACACCCAGCAATGCAGCAATGGGTACCTGCCAAAGGTTTTCAAACATGGGTGTGACATTGTCCGACTTGTCTTGAAAAGATTATGCTATCAGATGGAGAATGGATGGGAAAAGGGGCAAGAATGGATGTTGTCAGACAGATTAAAAGACTCTTGTGGAAGTGGGAAGTTGGTGGTCTCTTGAACCAGGGAGATATTGGAGGAAATACAAAGAAGTGGACAGATCTGGAAAATCAGTAGAACTAGATAGCTGTATTTTAGGGGATGTGGAAGAAGGAAATGTAAATTTGATATTCAGGGTGCTGGCTTGTGCAAAGCTGGGTGAACAATGGTAAGGGATACTGAGACAAGGAACACAGAAAAAGAGTAGATTTCAGAGGAGTTGGGAGATTGGAAAGAATGTGGGAAGGTTGAGTTCAGTTTTGAATGTGCTGGAGTACTGTTGCCAAGGCCACCATGCTGCATAATCCCAGGAGGTGCCTTTCACGTATAATTCAATACAAACATTGCCCCCTGGAATAGTCTTTAAGGTGCTGTATTTCAAGCATTCAGGTGGAAATGGTAAGTAGATATCTACGTGTTTGGTCTTTCAAGGAAGTATCAGGGCTGAACATATTTCATCAAATCTAAGACGCCACCAATTTAGGAATATACCATTATTTTATATGCTCCTAAGAGAAAAATACAGTCACTGGTATGGCATGCAAGATCCAATTTCATTTCAAATATGTTAAAATGTGGAAAAATAAGTGTCTCATAATTGATGAAATACAGCATCATAGAAATAAATTTGGGTGACGTAATCCTTGATGGTCAGTGATTTTAATTGTATGCGTGGATGAAATGTCTAGGGAGACAGTGTAGAGAGAGAAGAAAAGATGGTGTGATATGCAGCCTGGAGGAAATCTATTCAAGGCCAGGACAGAAGAGGATGATTCAAGAAAGCCAAGAAGAAAGGTCACTGGGGAGGCACAGAAACCCAGGGAGAGAAAAACATTGAAAAAGGAGGTAAACAAATTGTGCTAAACGCTACCAAAAGTACCCATGGAATTTATCAAAATGGAAACATTGATGACCTTGGAGGGTGATATTTTGTTGAGTAGAGGGGATAGAGATCATATTGGAGTGGGTGGAGAGTGACAGGTAGGTGAGAAGATGAAATCGGCGTGTGAAGACAAGTTTTTGAAGAAGTCTGGCTATGAAGGGCAGGGGAGGGGCAGAGGAGTAGTTGGGGAAAGCGAGCTTGAGTGAAACTTTCTTTGCAAGGCGAGAGAGATGTGGGCTTGTTTAAAAGCCCTTGGGAGAGGCTGAATATACACGAGGGGTAAGATACAGCTAATAGCATAAATTGATAAGCAGATAAGAAAAGGCAGGATCCATAGATGGATGGATTAGTCTTTGATTGCCCTCTTATATTTCACATAGACACACACAAAGAAAGCAGATGAAACCCACCAGGACTGCGTTTTGTTAAATGGGATGGAATAGGAATGTGGCATAGGAAAGCATGTTACCAATAGTATGGCTCGTGGAATCTACGGTGAAGGTGGCCGTGAGGAAGGGAAGGTCCACAGTGGTGGAGGTATAGATGGACCTTCTTACTCCATCAAGTGGTCTTCCCCTTCCTTTGTATGTTTTGCCTGCCTCAAACAGATGGATCCTTCTCACTGGCTTTGAAACACACACGCATCTGTCTCATCTTACAACGATCTCATAAATACAGTGTAACAGTGAGTCTGGGATGATACATCATTATGGCTAAAAAAGCACAGCCCTGATTTACGGATTTTGCAGGCAGAGCAGCCATGGGTTGACAGCACAACCATGGCTGTAGGTGAATTAAGTGGAAGAAGGAGAAAGTCTTTAGACGACGGAAATCTTCAAAGACAAAGACGATGAGGAGTTTGGGTGAAATAAACCCCCTGATACGAGTGCTGATGCCGCAGTATCTAACTTAGCATGAATGGGATGTCTGTGAACAGGAAGCTGGTGGTGGAATCACAAGTAGAGGGACAGTGGGCATAGCTAAATCAGGAACTGGGGGTACCTGGGTGGCTTAGTCAGTTAAGTGTCTGCTTTTGGCTCAGGTTATGATCCCAGGGTCCTGGGATTGAGCCCTGCATTGGGCTCCCTGCTCAGCTGGGAGCCTGCTTCTCCCTCTCCCTCTGCCCCTCCTCCCTGCTCATGCTCTCTCTCTCTCTGAAATACATAAAATCTTTTAAAAAACATTAAAAAAATAAATAGGAACAGCAAAAGGGTGAGGTTTTTGTTTTTTGGGTTTTTTTTTTCCCGTTTCAGAGTTTGCAATTTAGAAGATATGGTGTGTGTGGAATAAATAGCACAGGAAGGGAAAGGTAGAGGAGGAAAGACATAATACATAGGGGAATCAAAACCTAATAAATTCGATGCAGAGAGGGACATAGATCTCTTCTCTTCTCGCCTCATTTAATAGCAGAGCTTCTATTGTAGCCGAGGGATGGAACAAGCTCCTGCAAAGATTTGTCTTGTCACTTGAAAACGGAGTCAGGTGAGGAACGCTTGACCATTACCTGTCCACAAGGGGGTCCTGCTGGAGCAAGTGTTCAGCCCTGGAGCCCTCGTTGGCCCAAGTGGCCAAGGCCTTATGTGAGCCCTGAGGGTCACTTTGCCCTCCTCTGTCAGAGGCTGAAAGAGAGTAGTGCTGTTAGTGAACCCGGTGGGTCCTGCTAGCCTTCCAGCTACATCACAGGGAAGAAGGAGAAATGAGTGGACGAAGTAAATTTTGAGTCTTACTTGGTCTTTACAACCTTCTTTAACAGTCCCATTGTAAGCCCTTGATAACTGCCTTTAACCCTTGATACAGATTTGCTATTTCGTACTGTGTAAGGATGAGTGACAGTAGACTTAAATGGGTGCGCACAACCTTGAACTCCCCTGGAGAGGTAGAGGGTCACCAAAGAGGATTTGCCATTCATTCATATTTACGGTTATTATTTTGAGAACCCAAATTTTCACAAGAGCCACTACTATTTATTCCTTAAGGTAAGACACAAAATTATTTGGCTTAGATTTACTTTGGATAAATGATTTAGTGATTAATGAGATTTAGTTAATTCTAGCTTTTGCAGCATAGTACTGGGGACACGCCTAGCCCCCTTTCCGCCCCTCCCCGCAGTATGTTTTCCTACATATCATAGGTGGGCACCATGATAGACCAAATTCAATGTAAAAGCCATAGATGTCTCCTCGAGATAATATTTGTAGTTGATTTCATTTTTATTTGCTCTTAGGATGAAAACAATTTAATGTTTATACTGTCACAGCACAAATTCTAGTGTGACTATCGTTTTATAATATAAGCAGGCAATTTTATGTATTATTGTTTTATGTTTCAGACTATTTCAAACAATTTTATATTTGTTCTTTTCAATGCTATTTCAAACAATTTTATTTTTGTTCTTTTCAGTGCCAGGTGTTTTGCCTGTCTGTACGCATAGACACAGGAATTGTGGGGAGCAGGGGGTCCCTATGTGCCGTTGATGTGTCGCCATGCTCGTACTTTTGTACAGCCTGGATGCACCAAACTGCCGAGCTGTGATTGGGGGAGAAGTGCAGCCTGGTCCATTTTGCCCACAGACTCAACACATCCAGTCTTGCTTTACCCGTGAAAGCATGGCCTCTGCATCGCGGTAATTAGCCTGCAACTCACTGGCTTTCTGACACTGACATGATGACTTCATTTTTTGGAACCGTATTTTTCTTTTCCATTAAATGGACACAACTCTACCTTTAGTCTACGTTTTTGGAAAGCACCACATGAGATATGTACCTTAGACATTTGCACAGCCTCCAACACGTATGGGGTGCTCGAAAGATGTTCTTTCTTTTTCCCATGTTGGAAGAAGACATTTAAAAAGCTACAATGGATTATTTTTCACTTTCATGATATACGGGAAGAGAAAATACTTATACGTTTTTATCAATATTATAATAGGGAGGGAAATTGCTTCATCTTAATCTGATCATTCTATTCCTTTGTTCTTAAAACTTGACATGATTTATTTCAGCAGGAATTTTTTTTTTTGGCACTCCTTGTTATGATTTAACAATAGTGGATCTTCAGTGCTGCTAACATTTATTCAGGGAATAAAGTCAAGTATTTCTTTAGTAACATCAAAAAGGAAGCATTTTGGGAAATAGTTTTATTTTTAAAAATACAGTATTTTTTCTGCAAGAAAAAAGGACATGCATATGTGGAAGTCTGTGTATAAGCTCTATAACATTTAAACAGACCTCAGGGATGGATATGTTACTAAAAGTTCTTTTGAAAATGGCATGCATATTTAGTTATTTTAGAAAGAGGTTTTTTTTGGGGGGGCTAGTTTTCTCTACCATAGTAAAAGCCAAAGTAACAAATTTGGAGTTTTATTAAAATATCATCTGAAAAGCTTCATCAGTAAGAAATTTGGGATTGCAAAGTTATCAAAACACTCAGTTGATCGAATGTTTAGATTTTAACTGTCTATACAGAACATAATCTTGAATTGTGGTTTTTTTGAGGGTACAGATAAGATCAGAAGTTTTCATTGTGTTTTAAGGCTCCTTTAAGCATGCATTTTTAGTCCATTCTCCCTTCTCTAGGCTCATACACACCTTTAAAATAAAATTGCCCTATTCGTGGTTGGCATTTTTTTCTCCTTTTTTCCCTCTCGTGCTCTTGAAGAAACACTGAGAGTTCCTTTGACAAGGCTGACTATTTTTCAGTGAGCACCCTAAACTCAGAGTGGGAGCAGGTACTCTGAGAATGCATGTAAAAACACACAGACTTTGAATTTCTGTTTTGTTTTTAACAAGTTCATGTAGTACTTGGAAATGAACCTCTTTTCTTTCTCCTTCATATTGTCTAATCCCAATTCATACTAAAATATTTTAGAGTTCTTGCGAGGCAGTTTGGAGATTACAGGCTAGCTTGAGCTTAAGAGGGAGCAATAAGAAATTCCCTAAACACGTCGGCACACAGCGGAGAGGTAGGGACACTTAACGTTAGGGATGATTGACCTTACTATCTTGTATAATCCTTTCAACGCGGTTGTCAGCACCAGGGTTCTTATCATCACCGCATTGATAGGAACAGGAAAGCAAGTATGTGACCAAGGAGGCTAAAAACTCTCCGATAGTCCTAGTTTTGCATTATCCGCTGCTAATGATCTTATCTACAATCTTAAGCAACTCTTAATCTTAAGCATGTGAAATCTTGCGCCTGGCCAGAACGTTGTCTAAAACGTCCAAAGGTCTAGGGAATGAAGGAATAACATTTCAAGGCATCGGTTAGGGTGAAATGGTTGGTTATTTCTCTTCCTGTTGTTGGATGTTTCTTCCTTTTGGGTTTCTGTAAACATGTCTCGGACTATGTTTTTGTTCACTACAGGTGTGCCTGATACATTTGTCATCTATAAAGCAATTGTATTCTATGTTCTTGTGACTTAACTTGAGGTCTGTGGACCAAAAAAATAGAGTATTGTTAGAAAAGCAGCGTCTAACATAACATAATAAAAAATTAAAAAAGAAAGAAGAAAGAAAGAAGAAAGAAAGAAAGAAAGAAAGAAAGAAAGAAAGAAAGAAAGAAAGAAAAGAAAGAAAAGCAGCATCTCCATTCCTATCCCAGTCCCACACAAACAAACTGCGTTTAAAAAAACCTCCCTGGGTAGGTGGAATACAGTGTTTTCAGCCAATATCTCAAAGTGAGGCTGAACACACACTGGGTGGTGCAAAATAACCTGTCATGGTACACTTTAAATTTTATCCATTTTCATTTAAAATATGTAAGAAAGGAATTAAGCTTATGAATATTTACTCGAGGGAGTGACTTTGGCGCCCCCACGTGGTCCTAGAGGTGGCAGCCAGGATATTCAAGGATCTGAGGTCAAAGGCTAGCAGGATTCCACAAAATCGGTTCCACTTGGTCATTTGCTTTCAGTGCATTGCAATAAAGCGTAATTACTCTGTGCCTTTTTAAGTGGAAATATTTAGTTTTAACTTAGTGAATCCTCCCCAAATGGACAAGCTTTAAAAGATTCTCCCAAATGAACTGTAGATCCAAGGTCATGCTAAAATGCCCATAAAGTGAACAATGACATTTTCAGGGTTGTTTGCTTCACTTAGGCCAAGTAGAGACTCTTTGTAAACCCAATTATGACATTAAGAAAGCAATATAAAACAAAACAAAATCCCCCACAATGTTGTAATTAGATCTTACAATAAGTCAATAAAAAGAGGAGTCATTATGATATTGAAATATGGAATTATATCCATTACCATTAGCAATGGACCATCCATCCCTAAGTACCTATTTGCATATTGTAGCTTTATGAAATACTGTTTCCAATTTTGACATACATTAAAACCACTATAAAAATAAACTTAGAATACCTTTAAATAGCTGAATCTCAAAGGGTTAAAGCAAGCAAAATCAATCTCCTTGCCCTCATTAAAATAATATGAAATAAAAAATGAAATCAACATAAATTATTTTCTTATGTAATAAATTAAATATTTTTAAAAATTTTTAATAAAAATAATGTTTTCTGTGCTCTTAAATAAAATATAATTTATTGAAAATATATATTTCATTTTTATGTTATCTAAATTTTAGGTTTTAAGTTTCATAATTACACAATATATTAATTCAGCAACAAAAGTATATAAATTTTAAATTTTATATATATGTAAAATAAAACCCCCACAACTTTCGCTATTTTATCCCAATTTAAGTATGTTTATCACAGGAATTCTAAGAGTGGTTAGGAGGAAACCAGGTCAGTATCTCTTTAAAGAAGAGGAACTAGAAGGTGAGGTAGTTATCACTTAATCTCACATTTTTAGTAAAGGAACTTGCACTCAGGTCTTGAGACATTCATTTTCTCTTCCCTGCTTTCCATTAAGTCTCTGGTTTATTTTAATTCACACTGATGCCATGTTTGGGTGGTGATGACTCAAAATTAGCATCCTGAAATTTGTTACCACTTGTGTTCTCAAACGAAACGCTTATTTTCATAAGATAGCAGCATGATTGTAATTAGCTTTACACTTGTGTTACTTTGTATCCTAATTAACCTAGCTTCCTTTTGACGTGTTAAAATATTTTCCCAACAATTCCATTCGTTGGGATGTGGTTGGTGTGTGATGAATATTGTACTCTCTTACTTCCATAAATGTGTTGGGCACCAAACAAATCCCTTCTCCTCTTCTTGGCACTTGGCAAGGCTGTTTCCCAGCCTCCCTTGCAGGTGGTGTGGTCCCTCACTTGAGTTCTAAATGGAATGACAGTCCAAAGTCTGTGTCTCCAGGCTGTCTTCTTCCAAGCAGATGTGCCTCCATTATGCCCTTTTTCCCCTGCCACTGAGACATGACAGAACAGCCTATAGGATGTGGACAGCGATGGCAGGGTCTCGGATGGAAGGATCCTGGAGCTCGGGTCCCTGTGTGGAGGAGAGCTGGCTGCCAGCCAGAAACACCTGCCTGGACTATCATGGGAGCAAGAAATAGAGACCCTGTACGGATTTATTTATTGCAGCAGTTTATATGACATTAATGATGTGTTTTACTATAGCATGTTTAAAACAATATGTTTAATGCAGTTTGTTTTAGTTAGCATTATTTTGAGTGAGTTTTTGTTTTTGTTTTTGTTTTTGTTTTTTTCAAATTTCACCATCTATTGTGTGTCCATGTTGACCTTGCTTGGCGTTTTAGTTTATTTTTTTTCTGTTTCTGGGTTGTGATTTCTGGTTCATACATTAGTGGGCAAACTGATATTTAAAAAACCTCTTGCAGCTTTTTTGTCTGCCTGCTTATGGTTTTCTGCTAGGCTTGCTTAATGTACTGATTTGCACAGTGGGATAAGCTAGAAAACATATTTTAAATCTGAAAGCTTATATTCTGCTGAACAGAGCAAACATTGTGGAAAAGCACTAAAATGTGCAAAATCTGTCAATTCTTCACACCTCTGCATTGTAAAGGCTCTTGTTAAAAACGCAAAAATGGCAGAATGCAGATAGTGTTCATGAAGAGTTGTCTTCCTATGTACCACACGTAATACATTTGAGGAAGAAATTATATGCTGAACAGCAGCCATTTGAGGAAAGAGTCATACACCCTTGACCACATTCATACTCTGCTTTGTACATCCCTGGTTATTATGGAGACTTGAGAGTGACCAAAATAGTTTGGAAAGTACACAAGAGTATTCACTCTGGGACACCTACTGGACTGCCAAGTTCCTCGGCTCTTGGGGATATAATTCGGAACCCACTTCCAAAGTTCAGAGACTTTTCCTTTCATGAATCATAGAATTATTAGGCTGGGAAAGTCCTCAAGAGACTATCTGATGCTAATTCCTGCACTTACATTCACCACAGTCTATGGAGCAAAGTATATTTTTCAAAGTCCCTTGGTCACTCATTTCTGCACTTAAAATCATCCCTACACAAATTACTTGAGGATGTAGGTAACAGATCAACAGAAAAATAGTGAGACTGTGAGAGAAGGAAAAAAAAAATGAGCCATAAATCAAATGTTTCAAATACTGGGAAGTCAGGGATCGAAGTCACTTACCTAGAGTAGGAATAAATACGATACCAAAAACTTAACATTTTGTTGAATTTGACTCTTAAAATGAAGCCTGCATGCAAGGCTTATTTAAAGCTTCGAAAATTCTGTAGCTTGCTTTGGAAATAGGGATAGCTGGGGCTAAAATTCAGATTCTCCTTATTCTGCTCTCGGGTCATTTCCTCCTTGTGACACATGACCCACGTCTTCCTCACGGTATGGTCTTCTTTTCCAATTCTCCTTCATTAAGGGAACTAGCGCACAGCAGGGACAATTTCTGTCAGGGGTACATCTCTAGGTGGGAATGTTAGAGATTTTGCAAAGCCAACTGACTTGGGAACAATTACTAAGTGGGTGGAAGGTCACCAGTTGTGGGATGGATAGGATGGAGAAACACAGAGTGTCTGGTAAAGTAGTTTTCTTTGCATTTAATGGCCAAGTGTGGGTGTGCCACTCACTAAACCTGCTTTGGAGAAAGTGATCTAAAAAGCCTTTCCTAAAATTATTCTCTGGATGCTGAGGAATGTGGTTCTCAATACAGTGAAAACCAAAAGCAGCATCAGATTAACAATCGGGTAGACACACACACACCTTCATTTTCATGAGTAAACTGTTTGAAAAATAGAAAAAACTACAAAAAGCATTTTATTTAGCCTCCCCCTTCAATATATAAATTCATTTTTTACCTTTTCTTTTACTCTTGGCTTTTTAAGACTGACTTTCATTATGTTTATTCTTACTAAATCTTCTCTCTTAAAAAAACTCGTGATTTTAAAAACTGGTTTACTTTTCAGGATTTGTCTTCCACGAAGAGAATGTTCTGATGTGTATATTGTCAAGGGTTTGGGAAGTTGTAAAGGCTTGATGGCATTCCTAGATTATATAGCTAGGACATTTTAATATATTGGAAAACTTGAAGCCTAAGCAAATTTTAAATCATTGCCTACGGCACTCAGTTGATAAATGTACATTGCTTTACCCATTGGGGTACCAGACCGATGGAAGCAAAGTTGCTTGGATCCAACATAATCAAGACTTTCTTAATACCTTTAAAAAGGCAACAAAAGGAGTTTGTATCAATTAGGATGCTTTCAAGAACAATTAAAATATACCCTCATTTCAAAGGGGCTCAAAGGTTGAGGAAGTTTATTGGTCTCTAACTGGAAGTCTAGAACTTCAGCAGTCCAATGGCTCTGACCTCCTTTCCTGACCTTCTTTTTGGCTCTGTTCATCTACAGATGCCGTTACTAAAAAGCATTTTGCAGTCTGGAGACAAGGAATGAGAATATTGAGGAAGGTGTCGAGCACTGCATTCCACTCTTCAAGCAGGAGTCTGTCAGCCTACCTTGACTTTGACCATTTAAGAATATTAACTGCGGCTGAGGGAATGGAGCGAACTTTTTAGCTTAAGCTAAGAAGGATCCGTTGCAGGGGTGCCGGCTGGCTCGATTGGAAGAGAGCGTGGCTTTTGACCTCAGGGACATGAGATTATTTGGGTGTAGGGATAATTAAAATAAATCAGCTTAAAAAGGATCCATTCCTGGTGCTGAGCTGGGGGTGGAGGTAGTCAGCTTCTTCTCAACCACAGATGCTGTGGGGGAATAAAGGAATGACTGTTGAGTGGATGGCCAACATTGACCATGGCAGATGTATTGAGAATGACTAAACCGACACTGTGGAATGAAATAGATTTGGTGTATTAGGCTGTATACTTAGTCATAGCGTAAGATAAAGATTTACAAATAACTACAGTAATGACTGTAATGTGGGTGTGGGGTGAATCTACCAATCTTTGTTTCCCAAAGTATTAATTTCTGAAGATTTTATCTATGAATATTGAGAAAAGCTTTTTTCTTTTATCCCCAATGGCCGTACTTTCCCCATATGCTAATATATTGTTTAATTTTTCTTGCTACTTTTACATTGACTTATTCTATTTTAAAATATTATTACCATAAAGCTAAATAAAAATATACTAGAATTTATTTTTAAACTAGTTAATTACAGCCCGAAAGGTCTCCTGTTTCATATAATAAAATAAGTATTCTTTCTTTTCTACCTTCCTTTCTCCTTTCCTTTCTTCCCTCTTTTTTTCTTTCTTCCCTTTTTCTTTCTTTTTTCTCTTTCTTTCTTTCTTTTAAAGATTTTATTTATTTGTCAGATAGAGAGAGCAAGAGCACAAGCAGGGGGAGCAGCAGGCAGAGGGAAAAGCAGGATCCCTGCTGAGCAAGGAGTCTGATGCGGGACTCAATTCCAGGACCCGGGGATCATGACCTGAGCCGAAGGCAGATGCTTAACTGACTGAACCACCCAGGCACCCTTATTCTTTTTTTCCCTTTCTTTCTCTTCACACCTTTTTAAAAATATGTTGATCATACATACTTAGAGAATTATATGTTGTTGCTTCTCCATGACTACATTAATAGTTATTCAGGCAATAATTCTAATAATTACAGGTTATATTGTTCCCCAAAAGCTCTTTTATTTTGATTTATTTCAGAGATTGCTATAACATCTCACTAAAAGGATAATACATGTTAAGGACATTTTCTAAGTTCTTCAATATGCAAATATCTTTGTTGCCTCCAAACGTGAATGATAGGTTGGTGGAAATTGGTTTCTCAGGTCCAAGTCAGTAGTCATCCTAACTTTATAGACTTAGAATAGTTTCTCTTGAAATAGAGAATTGTGGAGGACAGCCGTGACGCTCAGACGGTTCTCTCTCTCTCTTTCTCTTTTTGTGTAGCCTGTTTTTCTGCCTGGGTAGCTTTAGTTTTTTTCTTTTTTCTTTATTCTTGTAATTATCGAGATCCATTTCATCTCTCTCTCTCTCTCTTTTTTTTTTTAAAGATTTTTTATTTATTTATTGGACAGAGATAGAGACAGCCAGCGAGAGAGGGAACACAAGCAGGGGGAGTGGGAGAGGAAGAAGCAGGCTCATAACAGAGGAGCCTGATGTGGGGCTCGATCCCAGAACGCCGGGATCACGCCCTGAGCTGAAGGCAGACGCTTAACCGCTGTGCCACCCAGGCACCCCGATCCATTTCATCTCTTATTTCTCACTAATTTTTCCTGACACCCTGGTAGACTCTTTTGATTTAAAGTCTTAGCTCTCTTCAGCTCAGGGACCTTCTCTTCATTTTCATTTTCTTTGCTACTTCTCCTTCCATCTTCCACAGAGAGATTTTCTCCATCAAATGATTGCTTTAAGAATTCTTATTATGAACACAGGGGAACTCCTGGATCAATCTTACATCTTCCTATTTTCTTTTCACTTACCATATTGATCCCTTTGCTATAGTCTTCTGTGCTCTGTATTTCTTGGGATAGGCTAAGCCATATTTCTACTTTCCAAAGCAACCAATCTCCTGCTAGCTGCCTCCACTGATGAATATTTGGAAACATAATTTCCTCTGGAAGTAACCTCCCCTTCTCTCAGACTGTTCAGTTTTATAGACATACTGCCTTTGGAAATTTCATGGACAATACAAATAAGAGGGTTTCAAAGTTTTCTATTGTTTCTATCAGGAAGGCCGTTTCACAAATGGAAGTTAGCTCTGATACTTCAGATAGGCCTGCATGCTTAAAAACAAACTTAAGCATGTTTAGTGTTAAACATGTGTTAAAACATGTTTTTTTTTTTTTCCCGTCCGTTCATCCTTACAGGAGATATAGTTGAGAAGTGAAATAGTCCTTGCTGAGATTATATGAAACCTGATTAAAAACTTTTGAATTCAGAGACAGAGAAAGTATATTTTTATATTTAATTTAATTTTCTTTTAAGATTAGAAATGAAGTTGTCTGTGAGGAGAGGAAGAATACCACCACCAGAGGCATTTGCAAGGTAGTGAGTTTCATTTCCACAGGGGTTTCAGTTGTTGGCAGTGGTTGTCCAAAATGAACTCCGGCATCATCAAGCTCTTCTTGCTGCCACGTGGTGGTATGTCCATGCCCCATTTCTCTGCACCAAATACCAGCTTGGGAGGATTGCTGTGGCACACTGTTTTCAGTGCCAGCATGTATTATATTTTCCAAAGTCTCTTTTGAGGTTGTGGTTTGCCACTCAATTCCCAACTCATCGCTCTATATTAGGGTGCTAGTTGGGTTCCCATCTCCTTACTCCCCAGCTAGCTACACTTTTGTATTTGTTACCCCTCAGGTTGGTCCATCTCTTCATACAGTCTTGACAAAAGTCCATGTAGTAGAGATTCCTGAAGCTTCTGGCCTGTGTATGTCAACTTTCTTCTTATTTAAATGGCCTGTGATAATATATATTCATCCCCATGTTTTCCTTTCATTTCTTTGGTCATCCCATTGAGAATTTGAGGGGTGGAAGAGTTATGAAATACGGGAGTTATTTTGTTATTTCTTTCTTTGTCTTAAACTTCTTCTTTGGTTGTGTTCGGGCTGAGTCTTTCTGTTTCTGTTCCACAATACTCACTTCTGAGCCCATCCGGGTTGGATCATTTTCTGAGACCACAACTAGATCTGATTCTCAGTTTTTTGTCTGTTATTGTTTGAAGCCATCATTAAACTGGGTTCTTTCTTCTTTAATTACATGGGATCGATCACCTATATATCCAGAACTCTCTGTCTTTTATTTCCCTGCCTATTGCTACTGCACGTTTGTGTGGAGAAGAGTCTATCAGATTTCTTCGCGTCACTCTCTTTGAATTCCCCCAACTGCTGTGTCTAGTGATAGCTGCGTTGTATAACTCTTCTTGCTTCCAGGAAAGAAAAGAAAAACCATCGTCTGGATATTATTGTCTGGAAGACTCTCACTCCTACCTTTTCTTTTCTTCTGCTCATTACACAAAGCTCTACTTCAAAGAAGCTTCTGCTACTGGTGGTGAGATTAGCCCGGCAGGCAGAAGCATAATGTTGCTAGTTAATTGTTTGAAGCCCATTACGTAAGAGGAGGATGAAGTTATTAGGAAAAAGCCCCAAAGACTTTTTTCAAGCAAAATAATTCAATAATATTGTTGACAAAACAAACTTTCTCCACAAGAGTAAGAGGTTGTCAAAGAAGTGTTTCCAACAAAGGAATATTTTAATTTATTCTAACGTGTGCTTAATACTTTTATCTTGCAAATAGCAATAACTAAAATCACCTTGAGGGGATCAAATCTTTCATACCTTTAAATAATTCTGCGGTAGTTTTTTTTTTGTTTGTTTTAATAGTAATGGGGCAGTGGATGGTGACGAGCGATGATAACGTTAACATTTA
Source organism: Ailuropoda melanoleuca (assembly GCF_002007445.2). NCBI lineage: Eukaryota > Metazoa > Chordata > Mammalia > Carnivora > Ursidae > Ailuropoda > Ailuropoda melanoleuca. The sequence continues at coordinate 18,090,355 of NC_048218.1, forward strand.
CAATCCATTCTGTTTCATTACATGTCAAATCACAATGTAAACCAGGTTGCCTTATTGGGTTTTACTCTACGCAGTGAATGGAAACAAGCCAAAGTTACAATTTTGTCTCTTAAATGTTTACTTTTTTATTCATATAGAGGCTATAATGTAATCGGTGCTTGCGATGAAAACAAGGATGGAACAACTTCTCAATCTGTTCTTCCTTCGGTGCCATGAAATAATCCACAACAAGAATGAGCGCGTATTCTGGAACAGAGTAGGTGATGGTGATGATGGTGGTGGTGGTGGGGATGGTGATGGTGATCATGACGTCATGACATCTTCTCCCAGGTGTCCAGCCTATTATTTGAGAAGGATCTCAATATAGTCAAGTATTTGAGGAAAAAAGATGATCTTATCTTAGCACTTACTGTATTTATGCAGATGAACTGCAAATATAACTTCTACCTGAATGTCTTCCCTTCCTCCAAATTCTACTTTGGTCTAGTTGTTTCTAACATATGCATGTGCCTCATGAGTAAAGTAGTTTTAATCTAAACACCTAAGTACATTCATTATAGTAGAGTTTTGTGTAGGAAAATTTTGCAAACCACCAGAGATTTTTGCACTTTCCTTAGGATGGTGGCTATGGATATTAGTGGTGGCAACACCGTTATTTGGATGGTTTTCCCCCCAAAAATCTGGTAGCTGGGAGAGATTTCCTTCCTTATCTCTATTTCCTCTGTAATTTAGGTTCCTAAAAGCATCAATATATTTTGCATTTTCATCCTTTTCTTTTGTTGTAAAGCAATAGAGTTTCAAGTTTAAATTCAAGTTTAGTTTGAGGTTTTATTCTTTGTAAATGGTGATCTACCAACTGGGTTAACTCTGCTTCTTTACTCTTTGAAACTCTGCAGTGTTCTACTATGCTTGTCAATCCTAATTGTGGAAGTTTCTTAAAACAAGACCTCTGACTTTTTCCTTGTTCTGTCCCCTCATTTCTTGCTCATAGAGCTGATCTATTTTCACAGACTGAGTGCTCACCGTAATACCTTTTGTGCTCCTCCTTATTGTCTGTAGTCACGATAATCACAATGATAATAGGTCTGGCCATTACCTATAAAACTAGCTGCATAATATCCGCTTCCAAATCAATAATCTCTTCCCAATTCTTTCTTGTATCAATGGCTAAAATGTTAAAATCTTATCCTTTTCAAAGAAGGCATATTTTCTGAGGTTAAAAGCCTACCCTTACATTTCATTTCTTCCAGATCCTTGCTACTCAAGTGTGGTCCATGGACCAATAGCATGGATGTCACCTAGGAGCTTGCTAGAAATGCAGAATCTTGGGCCCTGCTCCAGACTTTCTGAATCGGAATCTCCATTTTAACAAGATCCCCAGCTGAAAGCATCATGTCTAAAACTTTAATGTGAATACAAATCACCTATTCCTGTTTTTACAATTTCAACAAGATTTTAGCATGCACCCAGGTTAGGCAGATGTTACTGAATCTTGGGTCACATTTTGAGTAGCATGACTGTGGAGCAGTTTTGTCCAAAAGAATGATCTATGATGATGGCAGTATTCTATATCTGTTGCCCAGTAAAGTAGCCACCAGCCACATGTGGCTAATGGGCACTTGAATCAATTTAAATTTAAGTTTAAATGGCCACATGTGGCTGGTAGCTACCCTGCTGGACAGTACAGCAAATCCTGGGCATTTGGTAGAAATTTTGTAAATACTAGGTAAGTGAAATACCAAAAAAACCCCTTGATGTCATTAAAATAAAAATTTATTTCAGACTGTCTGGTACATATATGTAAAGCAAGGAAGGGGAATGGGAATATGTGTAGAGTTTCTAATAGCCACACCTGTTCCCTGACAACAAATGGTCTTCAATTATAATCAATAGATTGAGCTATAGTCAAGTCACTTGTGCTGTTTGTCAAAGCGGATTATTCATTTGTACCAAGAAGCTGACGTGACTTTTTCAAAGCCCTGATTGGCACAGATTTGGGTGTTATCACAAACAGCACAATGCTCCCATTTGGTTACCACAGAAACTCCCACATATTTTTACTTTATTTTATTTATTTATTTATTTATTTATTTATTTATTTATTTATTTAAGATTTTATTTATTGGACAGAAAAAGACACAGCAAGAGAGGGAACATCATCAAGGGGGATTGGAAGAGGGAGAAGTAGGCTTCCTGCTAAGCAGGGAGCCCGATGAGGGGCTGGATCCCAGGACGCTGGGATCACGACCTGAGCCGAAGGCAGACGCTTAACTACTGAGCCATCCAGGTGCCCCCCCCCCCACACACACATATTTTAAAGGAACTGGTAAAGCTTGCTTTTCTGATAATATTTTTAAGTCAGGAATGATGCACAGAACAGTAAGAGATGTTGAACAACACATTTTAGAGCATTATGGTGTTTTGGTTTTAATGTAACTCAATTATTTTTTTTTAAAGATTTTATTTATATATTTGACAGAGATAGAGAAAGCCAGCGAGAGAGGGAACACAAGCAGGGGGAGTGGGAGAGGAAGAAGCAGGCTCATAGTGGAGGAGCCTGATGTGGGGCTCGATCCCATAACGCTGGGATCACGCCCTGAGCTGAAGGCAGGCGCTTAACCGCTGTGCCACCCAGGCGCCCCTGTAACTCAATTATTTTAAACATGACTACTGGTATGATTTTCAAAAACACATAATTTTTAAAATAAAAAATTGATTTGTTAAAAGTTTATTTATTTAAAAAATGCACTTATATTTATAATAACTATCATGTGTGCTTTGATGTAAACAATGTGATTTTGGTTTTTACTGATGAGAATGTTTTCCAGGATATAAAATATACTGACTCCACAGATATGAATCTGATTGGAATCCCTCTGAGAATAAAAGAGGCAGTAATCAAAGAAGAGACTAGTAGGCATTAATGTGAGAGGAAAGGTCTAAGGGAGGACAGGGGCTGTGCCTGCAGGCACCCTGAGCTGCCTGGCTTGACCCAGGTTGGAGGAATTATCTGCCTCTTTTATTCTCATGGACTGCCCACCACCTGCTGTCTATCCCTGGAATAAAGAGCCGAACATTTTCTTATTTCTCTTTCCTGATACTCCATCTCTGACTTAGAGCACGGCCCAGCATTGCTCTTTAAAACCATTGCCAATGTCTCATCTTTCCTTTCTCTTCTTTTGATTGAGTAGCTCCTTAATTTACAATCTCAGGGACGGCACAGCCTCCACAAGCTTATTTGGTCTTATCAAAAGGAATAGTGGAAGATACCAGTACCAGATTTTAAGCAGATTAAAGCACAGTTGTTAAGTCCACACGCGCGGACGAGATCTGTGAGTATTAAAGATACCCTGGAGCTGAATGGAAACTTACTTTAGAAGTGTCATTGCTTTTGTACTTTGAGGATTTGTTGTGAGTTTTTATTTTTTTCCTAAACTTTCCATTTAGAAAGTGGGTCATTAAGGATTGTTGTTTGCTAAAAAATTAACCCTAAGTGCAAGAAGTGACTTGAAAGGAAATGAAGTAGATTTTTAAAAGTTAAAGTATGCAAATACTTTAGAAAGTGTTTAGAAGAGAATGAAAAGGGTTTACATTTAGTACATTTTAAAAGAGACACGATGTAAGCTTACCTGCTGCAAGCAATGCATGTATAGTCCTGCCCTCGTTCAGAAAAAGTACTCTTGTCAAATTCCTCTTGTATAAATGAAGCCTCCCTCCCTGCAGCGCTGCCATTGATTTACCCTTCCCGGTAAAATGAATTTTACCGTAGGTCAAACCTGGTATCAATACCGTGGCTTGTCTGTTCTTTTTTTTTTTTTTTTTTTTTTTAATCGTCATCTTTACACTTAGTATAAACACCAGGCGAAGTGAAAGTATAGCAAGGGCAATGCTTCATATTTTTTGCTTTTGCTTCATCTTTTCTGCAGAATCCTGGTAACTGTAAATCATGACTGTGTTGATTAGCTGGTCAATATTCAATTAGTACCTTACAGTTAGAGCTTACTAACACGCTTCATGACAAGATCATGTTTATTTAATAAACGATCGAATTGTTTTTATTTAGAATTATTTCCAGCACTTAGTAGACATTGTACTTATTTATTCTGTTAAATAAATGGATACATAATGAGAAAATGATAAGACTGAGAGTGAAGAACAGCTGGTTGTTAGCAAAAAGAAGGAAGTTTTATAAACAGTGCTTATTTTAACATTTCGGTAGAGACGAGAAATATTCTTTAGTCTCCGTAACTTCAGTCAACATTCATTATAGTGGAATAAAGACAAAGTGATTTATTGGAAAGTTTGTATCTATATTTCCTTGAGCCTCTGGATGGACAATATAATTTAAATCTTACCTCTTTTCCCAACACTGTTTAAACCAACTACACTTCATCCTCTGGAAGATCTCTTCTCATGCTTAGCATTCGATAGAAGATTCCAATGACCTTACTCACTGGCTTCACTGAATTCATTGCCAACGGAAACTTTTATTTTACAAATAGAAATATTCCTCCCTTAAGGTATGTAGGTAGAACAACCAGGCTTGAATCTGGGGGCTTTGTAAAAAAAAAAAAAAAAGAATTCTACACACTTCAATCCTACTACATAATTTTAAATATTACCCTTTGTGCCATATTTATTTCAGATAAATCATCCGATTTGGTGAGCATTATTCAAGTTTCCCTACTTGTGGCTAATTCCAAGGAAAACTGATAAGTTTCCATTTCATCAGCTGGTGATTTTTCTGTCATCATCAGCAAAATAACTAAAATTTAGTGACCAAAACCTATATGAAATGAAGAGTGAGACTTGAAATAAATATCTCACTATTGATTGTTTCTACTGACCACGAGATTCCTGTTCAAACATTTGCTGCAGTTTGTCCATGTAAACATAAAATTTATAATTTTGGAAGCAATTCTATGAGAAGGAGTTGCTAGAGCCTTGGAGAATAGTATACATGTGTAATCTATGTTGATACAAAACCTGAACTTTGATTAAATGTTTTCCGATTTCTATCTTACAGGGAAAGAACCAGAAAGTACAAGTAAGTAGTCTTGGGAGAAATGCCATGGTTTTATCAAATAATGGTGTATACTCAGATCTGATGTTTTGTTTTACAAATTTCCAATATATCCTCTTTTTAGGCAAAGACACAAGAATTTAATGCTCTGTGGCCATCAATGCTTGGTGCAATAAATTCAACCATCCTATTTGTCTTTTTTTTTTTTTTTTTTTTTTTTTTTTGGTGAATCCCTTCCAGTTTTTCAGTTAATTGATGCCTCTTTTCTGTATGTATACTTTATCAAGAGGTTACTTCAGAGACCAAATCTAATTTTACACTGTTATGTTCCCTTGATCATCTCACATTTTTAACAGGTATTGTACCTTTTCTTCACTTACTCAGAGTGCCCTGGGAAGTATCACTCATATATTCAGGATAAGTCATTCTGTATTTTCACGTGGAGAGGAGGAAGCAGAGAGTCAGGCATTCTGTCTGAACACATGCAAGTTGTGCTGTCTCATGGTCACCAGCCCACCTCTTGGCCTGGCCGCTGTTGGACACTGGCCAAAAGAGCAAAAGAGGGTGGTGATTCAGTGCAACTCTGACACTCTCAGTGTAATAGTGCAATGTATTGAGGAGCCAGTCATCTTGTCTAAACAGGATAATCATAATGAGGATTAGCTTATACGAAGTGCACACCACGTAGATTGTGAGTCATTTTCCACGCATTATATGCTATAGAATTAAACCTCAAGTCCTTACTCCATTCTACACATCAACCAGGGTGCTGGCAAGAAAGAGGTGGCACATTCACCCTGGGTAATTTGAGGAAACCTAATAAAAGTTTACATCTGTAGGCAGGGTTTAAGGAAAACTGTTGGTACAGTATCGCGTGGTACAGAACTCTGGGGCTAGCAAAGGAGGGTGGCCATCTCACCCCAAGGCATGAAGTTCGCAAGGGGAGAGAGTGGTTTATGGGAGTCTAGAGAGGGTAGTTGTATGGACAGGGACAACTGAAGGGAGCTGTGGCTTTTATAGAGTACAGTTAACCATTAGGGATTTAACAGGAGAGCAGCTGGGAGAATAAACACCCCTACCTCTCTCTCCCCTGCCCTTCCCCCTGCCTGCTAGTGCCCTGTACTGGTCCAACCCAACTGAAAAGGATCCTTTTATGGGAGTAGAAGGCAGCCCCCTGGGCACAAAGCAGAACGGAGAAAAGTAGAGAGGGGATTCAGAGAGGCAAAAGGAAGGCATCCTGCATAGTCTTTAAGCACAATTTATATCCAGCCCAGTCTCTACTGTCCATGCCTAGTGCTTGGATCACTTCGCCTACTATTTGTTTCCTCACCGACGTTGCTCTGGCTTTTGTATTCTTTCTAAAACTCAAGCTCCCTTGAGCCCTAGAGCCTTTGCACCTGCTTATCCACATGCTCGGCATGCTCTCTCCTAGAGTCTAGAGTTAGGTGCCTCAATTCACTTATATCAGGTCTCAACTCTCACCCCTGGTAGATTCCACCTCTGACCATGCCATCTACAATGGGCCCCTCAAGAGCCACTCTCTTATACATCATTCCCTTTATTTTACTCATAATACATATCATATTGTGAACATTTTCTTGTTTATGTTTTTGTTTGAGTTTATAAGGCAAAGACTTGTGTATTTTTTTGATCATTGTATTTTCCAGTGGTTAGAACAGCTCTTTGCTTGTAGAAGCAATTCACTGTTTTTAAATGACTCTGTATATAATTAGGTCCTTATAACAACGTTCCTGATTTATGAATGAAAACCTGAGGGATAAGCGTATCTAAGACTCTACAGCTCGTAGATGGTGGGACTGAAGTGCAAACATGGCTACCCTTAACGCCAGTGTAAGAGGTCTGAACCACGTGTTACTCTGCCACGTAAGAGGTTGATAGGAAAGATACTATTTTTTGTTCATGACCTGGCACGTTTAGTGAAGCTTTAAAGGATGACTACCTTGTAATCAAGGGAATAAGTTAGCAGCGTGAAAGCAGAGTTAGACAGGAGAATTTAGAATTCTTACCTCCAGGTTAAGTAAATTTACAAAATGGTAGCTTCAGAATATGTTTCTGGACTTGAAACATTTTCCAATCTACTACGTTTCATACAGAAAGCAACTTCTGCTCTGCTTTTCACGATGGTTGGGCAAAACCAGAAACAGCTTGTTTGCGACATGCTAGCTCTTTTGATAAAAAATACAAAAAATTTTTATGCAAATTCAGCTCCTGTGGATAACAGAAGGTACGGTTTATAGCCTCTCTTTTTTAATATTTCAATTAAGCTCATTTGTCCCTGTTTTCTTGCCCTTGGAATCAGATCCAGTTGGAATATGAAGAGTAACGTCACCTCTGGTCAAAAATGGACACTTTTGCATTTCTGTAGTCCTTTGCACTATTCTTCCCTGGCCTTTGTTACACAAATGAAAACAAAAGCTGATAAAGATGTTGGCATGAGAGGTGGATGTGGGAGACAGTAGGAATGGAAAGAGGAGAATGGAAAAAGAATGTTTTAAGCATTCACAATGGTTGTTTGCACAATTTCTTTCTGTGTGTAATTCCTTGGGGAGCAACCCTCTTCCTCCCATACAGTACACACTTCTCATTCACATCCACTGCTCCTCATTTCATGAAAAGTTATGTGCAGAAGGGAAGATAAATACTACCTTCACTCTCAGAATTTCTCGCCTTGACATTTACACTCATAATTTATAAATTTATTTTTGGTTGGCAGTGGGAGGTAAAGCATCTTATCTTTATAATTATTTGCTTTTATTCATTTTTGCTTCCTAAGCTTCCAACCCTATTCTACTTAATCAGGGTGGGGTTTTCGTGTGAACTTTTCCCAGTTAAGCTCCTGGTCAATAGAAGTTTACATACTCCATGGTAGGATATAATGTTGCCTGAAATTCTGACCTAACCTCATCATGTTGAGGACTCTAAATACATGCCTGGAGAACACCACTCAACCCAGTAGCTGACTGGTTTTGTAAGGAACATGATCCTCTTCCAAGATTTTCGCAACTCTTGATCCATTTCTTAGTGTCATTAAACATAGGATACTTGGCGCAATGTATTTATTGTTTTCAAACATCACAGTGATGTTGAAAAGAATATTGGACCAAGCAGGAAAAAACATCCAATGGAAAAAAGACAGTCCCTTCAATAAATGGTACTGGGAAAATTGGATAGCTATATACATACAGAAGAATGAAACTTGACCATTCTTTCACACCATACACAAAGATAGACTCTAAATGGATGAAAGACCTCGATGTGAGACAGGAATCCATCAAAATCATAGAGGAGAGCATAAGCAGTAATCTCTTCGACATTGGCCACAGCAACTTCTTTCATGACACATCTCCAAAGGCAAGGGAAACAAAAGCAAAAATGAATTTTTGGGACTTCATCAAGATAAGATCTTCCGCACAGCAAAGGAAACAGTCAACAAAACAAAGAGGCAACCCACGGAATTGGAGAAGATACATGCAAATGACACTACAGATAAAAAGCTGGTATCCAAGATCTATAAAGAACTTCTCAAACTCAATACCCAAGAAACAAATAATCAAATAAAAATATGGGCAGAAGATATGAACAGACACTTTTCCAATGAAGACATACAAATGGCTAACAGACACATGAAAAAATGTTCAACATCATTAGCCATCAGGGAAATTCAAATCAAAACCACACTAACATACCACCTTACGCCAGTTAGAATGGCAAAAATTGACAAGGCAAGAAACAAATGTTGGAGAGGATGAGAAGAAAGGAGAACCCTCTTACGTTGTTGGTGGGAATGCAAGTTGGTACAGCCTCTTTGGAAAACAGTGTGGAGTTTCCTTAAAAAGTCAAAAATAGAGCTACCCTATGACCCAGCAATTGCACTACTGGGTATTTACCCCAAAGATAAAAATGTAGTGAAAAGAAGGGCCATATGCACCCCAATGTTCATAGCAGCATTGTCCACAATAGCCAAACTGTGGAAGGAGCCAAGAAGCCTTTCAACAGATGAATGCATGAAGAAGATGTGGTCCATATATACAATGGAATATTACTCAGCCATCAGAAAGAATGATTACCCAACATTTGCATCAACATGGATGGAACTGGAGGAGATTATCCTAAGTGAAATAAGTCAAGCAGAGAAAGACAATTACCATATGGTTTCACTTATTTGTGGAACTTAAGGAATAGCAGGGAGATTGTTAGGAGAAGGAAGGGAAGAATGAAGGGGGGGATCTGAGGGGGTGATGAACCACGAGAGACTATGGACTCTGTGAAACAAACTGAGGGCTTCAGAGGGGAGGGAGATGGGGGCATGGACTACCCCAGTGATGGGTATTAAGGAGGGAACATATTGCATTGAGCACTGGGTGTTATATGCAAACAATGAATCATGGAACACTACATCAAGAACTAATGATGTACTGTGTGGTGACTAACATATCATGATAAAAAAAAAAGGAAAAAAAAGAATATTGGACCAAAATATAGGGCAGCTTGAAATCAATGCTTTGAGTTTTAGATGCAAATAAATAAACCTTGTCTCTGAAAGGAACACACAGAGGAGAGCTTCTTTGCTCCACTAGCACATCACTGATTAGCATAACTCTAATTTTCTAAAGGTCATATGACATTTCTTGTGCTTATGTAGTAAATATAAGTGCTTATGGTCTTGTTTTATTGAAGTAAAACCTGGCATGAAGCAAATTATTGCCAACCTTGTCTTCAGGAGCAAGATGATGCTAACTGTCTTGAATTGAGATGACTGTAAGAGGTCCATTCTTTTTGTTATATTTTTTAAAATTCCAAGTTGGACTGAGAGTTAAACAGAAAATCATGAATTTGGAAGTTTAAGAAAAGCTGCATTGTTTAAATGCCTTCTCAAGGAAAGAGAATCAAATGAGTCTTGGGAAAACTAGTTACCTTGAACAACTTTACAGATTTAAGGCTTTGTTATTACTATGCCACCTGAGTCACTTATTGCTGGATTGTGGGACCAGAGTCATTCTACAGAGCTTTCAAGGATGACGTCTTTGGATGCAAGATAGTTTACTTTTGCCCTAAATGGTTAGATGAGTTTGTTTTTTGAGGTTATGTTTGCCACATACCCTTTATTGTTGCTACAATTGAAATAGTCCATGTGGCTAGTGGGATAGAACCTTCTATACTTCCCCTATGATTCACTGGGGGCCAGAGTTCACTTGACCAGTAGCTCCTGGCTGTCCTGACAAGTACTGTTGCCAAGGCTGAACAGAATGCTATTGCTTAAAGGAGAAATTGCATGTTCCAAAGCCAAGTACCGCCCCATTCCCCTGGCAGATTTTAGAGTTTAGCTTCATAAGGCCCTTGAAGCTATAACGTCAGAAGCTGCTGACCCACTTGAGGTGTTGCGAGCCCTCTGACTGCCAGTGAGCTTGAGCTCCAAGTCCAGAGCCTGGCATATGACACACAGTCAATATAGTCTTAATTGAATTTACTTTGTAAATGCATACTAATGTTTTAAAGTAGTTTGTAGTAGGTTGATGCGGGAAAACAGTGAATCAGAGGGGAAAATTGGAGAAAGCACAACGATAGAGCTGTGGGAGTAGACAAATTCAGCAAACGTCATGTCAGCCTACTTCTGAATTTTTGAAGTCTGAGGATAAGGGAGGGTTTTGGTGTTGAGGGGATAGGTTATATGTTCTCTCTCCCTATTCCACTCTATTTCCCTTCTTATCATTTATTCTCTTGAAGCCCATCAGAGTTCGAAGCAGACTACAGGGGATGAATGCCTGGGAAATGTGACAGGGGGGTGTCTCAGAAGACAGTCTCTCTGTTGGTTTAGTCCATCCTCCCTTGGCACGGGGAGTCCTCAATGAACAGAATAGACATCAGTGACATGCACAAGCAGCCCCCCAGTCCGTGACCCCATCAGGCAGGGCACTGCTTGTCACCACACTTTCAGGAAACTTGGGGGTTTTTAAGCCCCTTGAATCTGACTCTTCCATCTTGCATGCAGGCAGGGTCTCTTCAATTCTTTAAGCAACAGGAGAGTATCAGTGGCACATTGAGAATTCCCTCCCCATCCACCTTTGGTTGATTGGCTGGTTTTTGTTTGCCACTCTCTTCAACTTAATCTCTCTCTTTCTCTCTTTTGTCCTGTTACTGTTTTTTCTACTCTGAGTAGTCATTTGGCTAGAAGACCTTATCAACTCACGAGCACTTTTCAGTGGTTCTTATTTCTCTGGCTGTAATTCATGGAAAGCATGGTGTTCTACTCTTGATTCAAAATCCCTTCTATCTCATTGGTTGACAGTAAGTGAGAGGGACTCCTTGTGGTGAAAATCTGATTGGATTCACTGTCTCAAAAGTCCATGGGTATATTTTGGCCTCAGAGTGGGAACTGTAATTGATACTTTTAAATTAAAATAATCTTGGGTCATGTAACCTATGACAGTTCTTACAGCCCCCCCCCATTTTCTGTTTGTCTCCATTATGCTCATGTCTGTTTTTCCCAGTCAACCTCTTGACACATTGATTTCCTCTTCAGAACTTTTTTTTTTTAAAGATTTTATTTATTCCACAGAGATAGAGACAGCCAGCAAGAGAGGGAACACAAGCAGGGGGAGTGGGAGAGGAAGAAGCAGGCTCATAGTGGAGGAGCCTGATGTGGGGCTTGATCCCAGAACGTCGGGATCACGCCCTGAGCCGAAGGCAGACGCTTAACCACTGTGCCACCCAGGCGCCCCTCCTCTTCAGAACTTTTAACCTGTTTCCTAGACAGTCATACTGATATTTGTACTCTACCCTTTGACTCTCATAATAATGATTGTAATAATTAATCATGGCAATAATGGCTAACATTTATTGAACATTTACTGTATGCTGAACATACAGTTAACATACTTGCCACAAGTCTCATAGTTAATAATTGATAGAAAGTTTTCCAAGATTCAGAGCCTATCTTCACTTTATTTTTTTTACTTATTTTCAATTATATAATGAATGCAGTGTTACCGACTATAGTCTCAGGTTGTCCATGAAATCCTCAGACCTTATTCACCTTATAAGTGAAAGTTTGTATCCTTTTACCAACTGCCTGTTTTCTTCTACTCCTTTTCTCCCTATTTACTCCACTCCTCTAGCTCCTGGAGTCTACTTTCCTACTCTCATCAATACTTTTAACCATAATATTGTATTGTCAGTCCCACTAATGAAGTTTTTATACTGGTTACTGTCCCAAGCTTAAGGGAAAGTATGTGAAAAGTATGAACTTGTTTCTCTTTTTATTTTATTAAATTTTTATATGCCGAATTAAAAGAAAATCTGTTCTAGCAGAAATGAGCTCAAATAATGGGAGATGAGTATCTTCACACATGACTTTGAACTCACCAAAGTGGATTAGGGAAAAGACTAGACAGGGACCAGGAGCCAAGAAAACACCTGGATAGCCATGCCTATCAGAGTGAGTCAGATTCCCTGTTGGGACCCATAATCAGGCTGGTTGCTCTGAAGTCTCCAGAAAAGCATACAGGCCAGTATGTGATCTGTTGCCTCCTCAAAACTTCTCGTTTCTTCAAGAGAAGAATGTGACTGAATTGATTCTTGCTTGAACTCACATTTGCTACACTGTTGAATAAAATGATGATTGAGGTATGGGTTTCACGTATTAAGTCATGCTCGGAAAAGTCACCCATTTTGAGTACCTGATTCACCCATAGCTCTTGAAATTCCCGGAAGTAATTTTCCAAGTTATCATGTCACTAGATGGTGAGAAACATAAACTATTTAATGAGCAGGATATCATGAGATTAAGGTTATAGGAAAGTTAAATGCTTCAGTGACATTGGTATGTGATTTAGTCATATTTCTACCAGTTGTCTTTCAACTCTCCATTCATTAGAATCACTTATATTTTGTGTGTGTATGGGGGTGAGATACAGCAGTTGTGATTTTTTTTCCAGTTCTTTGATTTCTGGGTTGAGAGTCCTCAGCTTTGATGCATTCTTAAAACAACTCTAATAAAGCAATGTGTTTTATTCCCTGTTTAATAAGATAAAACCAGCAGGATGTCCTATTTTCAGAAATGTTTGATAAAGTATCCCTCTCACTGAGCTGAGAGAAAAGGCAATGGATTTTTCTTTTTTTCATTTTATGAGCTCTAGGATGCAAAGCCCCTAACTATAATACACTGTTCTTTATGTGACTTTCTCACAACATCCTGTTTTCTCTCTTCTAGTTTTTTTGAATAATTCTCACAGTTCTTGGTGAGTTGCTAATCAGTTTAGCCTGTGAAATCTAGGATGGAACAAAGTACATTACTGCAGGAAGATGAGCTTTTTCTGAGTAATATAGCATGGCCATTTGACATGCTTTTTCATTTAATAAGAAGTGAGAATTAATAAAATTCTCAGCAAACTACAGTTTTTCTTTGCTTTCTTAAATTACTGTGTTAATACCAATGAACAAAAATTAATATATGCTACACACTGAAGCTAAATACACATGCTTCTCCATTTATAAGAGCAGGTTTCACTTTTTAGGTCTTTTATTCATATATGTGAACCACTACGAGAAATAGCTTAGTCTTAACTTTGCAAATACCCATTGCAGTATCTGGGCAATACCTTGCAGGATTTTGTAATAGCAAATCATGAATAAATGACAGCCAGAAACACACGATCTTCACTTATGTGGTTTCTGTAATTACCTACAGCATTTTGAGGCTATGCATGTGTCCATCTACATTTCATTATTGGCTTTCATTTTCTTGATTGTGGTTTAGCTGCTATGGGTTTAGAAGATAGTACATGTCAAATGGTAAATAATTTTGAAATTATTTATAGGAGAAAAAAGGGAAGCTCTTACTTCAGACTCTGTTGGTATAAGTGAAGCTGAGCCTCCATCTTCAACACCATCATTTCCCTGGTGACTAGTATGGGTCATGTTTGGTGTTGGAATATAAGGAGTATTTTTGCTGTAATTTTAAGAAAATGTTTCTTACATTTCTACATATCAGAGGAAGCTCTTGTGCTTTACTTTCCTTGATGACAACTGATTTCCAGACCTCAATTCCCTTCAATTTTTTCTTTATTTTGGGAGTTCACAAATTATTATTATTTTTTAAGAGTTCGCACCCTGATTTTATTAAAGATATGAGAGTATTCATAAATACTTATTAAAGATATTGGATAGATGTTCCTTTTAGCAGAAGTGATGATGGTTGGAAATCAATCTATTGAACAAAGTATAAAACCTTTGTCCTTTGTCTTCCATTATGAGGGTGAGGGCTTTGTGAAGTTCCAAGATCCTTTCTAAGATCACTCAAATCTCCTTAAATAGCATTTCCCAATCTCTTGTTTGCATAGGCATGATGTGGGGATATTGGTAAAAATACAGACTCCTGGCACCTATTCCTAGAGATTCTGGATTGGAAGAAGTGGGACTGGTCCCATGACTGTGTTTTTATCAAGTCCCACAAATAATTCTGATACCAGTAGTCCACCTTTGCACTTTAGGAAACACTGGCCTGTGTCATGGCCATTAACAAAGAATGGGAAACTTACAGCTTTACAAGCACCCTCAGGGCAGTCACAAACTATAAAAGGGCAATGCTGTATATCCTTGGTATACATTCTTCTGGTATGAACACTCATATTTTATAAAATGAACAAACGATCATCTGGCTTTGAAATTTTGTTAATCAAGTTAATTTGAGATGAGAAACGGTATCTTTTTCATCTTGCTTTGAAAGCAATGTAAGAGGCTTTATTGACCAAAAAAAAAAAAAAAAGATGAGAGCATTTTCAATTATTCTTTTTTTAATCCCTGAAGTTGAAAGTTTATTAAAGTAGAAAGTTTATTAAAATAAAATACCACCAGAAAAGAAAATTCTCAGAGTTTATCTCATTTAAGATGACTTTACTGATGAGTATCAAGGGCAGTCTCATTTTAGACTTTGTCAGTTTGGGAAAACTTACTGAAAACAGTCAAAGATTCTTGGGTATATCATTTAAAACCTGAAGTGTACTTGATTGAAAGGTCAACCCAAAGGGGGCGAAAAAAAAACAAACTACTTCCGACTTCATTTTCATCAGGAGGCAGGTGGTCTCAATTTGGGTCATCTTTTTAAGATCTCTTGCTGGCTATAGATGATTAAAAAAAATTTTTTTTCAGTGTACAGAAAAGCAAACTGCTTAAATGACATTTTAAAGCTGACACTATCAAGAAGAGAAAAAAATTGCAAATTCCTCTGACCTCTCTTACTACCAAAATCAATATTCTTTGTCAACCTGGGGAAGGAAATAAGAAATATTTGGGTGCAATGGAAGGGAAACTACAAATTTCAAAAAAGAAACAAATTGAAAACTCAACTCAGGGGTATGTATTTCCAGGCAAGAGTCCTGAACCATAGGGGGCTCAGCTTTGGTGTAAAGATTTGAACTTTTCAGATCTGATCCCAGTAGCTTTGCAGGGTAAATGTCCAGTGACTTCAGTGGTTTTAAAACGTTCCTTGTGATCATCACAAGTTGGATTCATCCACATTTTCAAAGTCAAGATTCATTTATTTACTGAAACGCAACGCAAATTGGCTCCTGTTTTTGATAATCATACAATGACAGCTGTAACACACTGATGTGAATACCTTGCTTACCTCTATGTGACATGCCTTATCATTCTGTTTTGGGAGGAGAATGTGAAGCATCATGACATAGGACGTAGTACACCTCCGGCCATGTAACTAGGAAGAGGCACATTTGGGATTTTAGTTAAGCCCATCTGACTTCCCAGCCCACATTCTTAACTGCCCTATAATGTATGCAATGATGCTGGGTTATGGGAATTAGCTATGTTTAATTCAGAATAATGGACAATCTTTAATTTTTGAATATGCCTTAAATGTTTTTGAAATATTTGGATAGAAATATGTACTCTATTGACATATTTAGAAATAAGCTATTGCAAGTTAATATGACTAATAAGATGTGATTCTGATTGAGCAGCTGGGTGGTTGGTTAAGCTGCTTGGTTAAGCTTCTGACTTGGGCTCAGGCCAAGATCTCAAAGTCCTGGGATCCAGCCCTGCCTTGGGGCTCCGCACTTAGCCCTTGCTCAACGTGGGGTCTCCCTCTCCTTCTCCTTCTGCCCCTCTTGCCACTGGTACTCTCTCTCTCTCAAAAAAAAAAAAAAAAAGATGTGATTCTGATATATCATCCTTCATGTAAAAAATGTAAATTAACCCCAAATATTCTGGTGAGTTTGATAGTCACAGCAAGGACATGCTCATATCTTCTATGCCATTGCTGATTTATTGTCTATTTGACCCATCAATTGCTAAAAAAAGAAATTTTAAAATCTTCAACTCTAATCATGGATTTGTCTATTTCTGTCTTTCTGTTCATTTTTGCTTCTGTGTGTTTGGGATCTGATATTAAAAACATACATATTTTTATTATTCTGCCTTTTGGTGAGTTGTCCCTTTTATTGTCATGAAATAGCTTCTTTACCAATGGTAATAACTTTAGACTTGAGATCTCTGTTGTATGGCATTAATATAATTATTGCATTCTTTTTATGATTACTGTTTATGTGGCATAACTTCTTTCATCCATGTATTTTCTTTTTTTTTATTTTATTTTATTTTATTTATTTATTTGACAGAGATAGAGACAGCCAGCGAGAGAGGGAACACAAGCAGGGGGAGTGGGAGAGGAAGAAGCAGGCTCATAGCAGAGGAGCCTGATGTGGGGCTCGATCCCATAACGCCGGGATCACGCCCTGAGCCGAAGGCAGACGCTTAACGACTGCGCCACCCAGGCGCCCCCATCCATGTATTTTCTTTTTCTTTTTCTTTCTTTTTTTTTTTTTTTGAGAGACAGTGACCTGGGGTAGGGGTAGAGGGAGAGACCATCAAGCAGCCTCCCCACCGAGTGTGGAGCCCCATGCAGGGCTGCATCCCACCACTGGGAGAACAAACGTTGAGCCAAAATCAAGAGTACTACACTTAACCAACTGAGCCACCCAGGCATCCCTCATCCATGTATTTTCAACCTAGCTGCATCTGTATATTTAAAGGTCATTTCTTAGAGACTGAATAAAGTTGAGTCTCATTTTTTTCCCCACTCTGGCAACCTGTACCTTTTCATTGAATTGTTATTCCATCAATGTCTAATCTAAGTATTGATATGATTGGGTTTAGTCTATCACTTTATTATTTGATTTTTTAAAAATTAATCTCCCTTGTTTTTCATTCTCTGTTATTTCTTTCCTGCCCCTTTTAAGTTATTTAAAAATGTCAAAAATCCATTTTATTTTTCCTATTGCCATATTAGGTAGATGCCTTGTGCCATATTCTTAATGATTGAACTAGGGATTATGATATATATCCTTAACTTTTGACAGTTCATCTAAGTTAATACAACTTTACCTATTTAAACCACAGAGGTCTGCATCCTCCCAGCTTTTACACTACAGTTGTCACATATATTGGATCTCCGTATATGTGAACACTAGAAGACAATATTGTAATATATGGTTTAAACAACTGTATCTATTAAAAACCAATTAAGAGAAATAATGCAAAACAAACTTAAAAAAAATTAAACCAGTCATTTACCATTTCTTATGCTGTTCGTTTCTTTATCAGCATTTGAATTTCCATCTGAGATCATTTCCTTTAAGCCTGGAAAACTTCCTTTATCCTTTCTTGCCTTACAGATCTGCTGGTGACGATCTTTGACTCTTATTTTATATGATAATGTTTCTTCTGCCTTAATTTTTGAAGTATGTTTTTACCGGATGTAGCATTCTTGTTGACAAATTGTTCTCTTTAAGCTTTAAAGGTTTCATTCTACTGACTTCTGGTCTCCATATTTCCTTACCCATTGACTCAGTGTTACCCTTTACATATGTGTCATTTTTCTCTTTGTGCTTTCAATATAACTTTTACCCAGCTGATTAATTATGATATGCCTCAGCAGGCTTTATTTATGATTAATTTACTTGGTGCTCATTAAGTATCTTAAATGTGTAAATGTATGCTTTTTTTTTTTAACTGGGGAAATTTGTTGCTATTATCTCTTTATATAATTTTTTCCTGTTCTATTCTTTCTCTTCTTTTCTTAGGTATTGCTGTTAGAACATATGTTTGACCACTTGAGATTATCAAATAGGCCACTAAGTATGTGTTCATTATTTTTAATTCTGTTTTCTCTCTGTTCTTCACATTGGATAATTTCTATTGATCAATCTACAATATCAATACTCTTTCCTCTATCATCTTCAATTGAATATTATGTCTCTCCAGTAAAATTTTATTTCAGATATTATATATTTTTGTTATAGAATTTCTTTTGGATCTTTTGAAATTGTTTCCCCTTTCCTGCTGCAATTTCCTAGCCATTATTCATTGTGAGCATATTTTATTTTACTTCATTGAGAGAACTGTATCAGTCCTCTTTTTAAAAATTTTTTTTAAAGATTTTATTTATTTATTTGACAGAGACAGAGACGGCTAGTGAGGGAACACAAGCAGGGGGAGTGGGAGAAGAAGAAGCAGGCTTCCAGCAGAGGAGCCTGATGTGGCACTCAATCCCAGAACGCCAGGATCACGCCCTGAGCCGAAGGCAGACGCTTAACGACTGAGCCACCCAGGCGCCCCATGTATCAGTTCTTACAAAATCTCTGTTTGCTAGTTCCAAACTTTGTGTAAGTTTGAGTTTGGTCATATTAGATTTTATTTTCTTTTGAAAATGTGTTCCATTTTCTTAGTTACTCATAATTCCAGATTGTATGCTGGATGTTTTGAGTGCAAATCCAGAAAAACTGGATTCTGTTATTTTTCTCTGATGAGTGTTCCCTCGATTATTTTTGAAGGATATTGCATTGGTTGGATTTGAACTGCACACACTTGGCAAGCAACACTGGTCTCAGATAAGAAGATCTTTGGTCTTCAGCTGAATTACTATGAATCTTTTTTGAATTAGCATATTCAAGGGTCAGCTACAGATGCAGGCAGACAAATATGGGGACATACTTCTAAGACTCTTTCTTTTCTAAGATTATCCCAATCCCTCAACATCCATACTTTCCTCAGATTCAATGTTCTAAAGTCTTCCAGGTCAGAAAAGCTTTGCTTTTCATAGATTTTCCTGCTGCCCTGTATACCACATAGAGTGTTCCTGGCCCCAAAACATTAAACATTAAATCATTTTGAACTTTTTTTTTTTTTTTTTTGAATGCATACTTCCAAAAGAATCTACCCCTGCTCCTTTTAGAGATTTTATAGTTGTTTTCTTCTGGAAGTTACACTACTAGGATTTTACACATTATCTGAAGAGAAAGATGTATTCTTGACAAAAATCCTGATGAAGAAATATCCCTGATTGTTAATTTAGTGAGGTATCTCTTGATAAATTTTTGAGGTTGCTTTTTTTTTTTTAATTTGTTTTCGAGAGATATTTAGCACCGTGGTATTTTTGAAATCTGCATTAAATGATTTTCTAATGTAACTTTTGTTGAATTTGGGAATGGAACAATATTCTACATTTACTACCACATATATGTTAGTTCATCTTTTTCAAGTGATGCAAAGTGAGGCAATATATGCAAAATATATCTACTCACCATGTGGATTTTGTACTAATTTCTTTAGCTTAGGTTCTTTTAATCCATATATGTCTATGTTATTATGTGCTATTTGATGACTCAATTCTCCCAGTGAACTGCTCTGAATCCCTCCTTTCTGCACCATAATATGACATTGTTTGACTTTAACTTAGATCTACACAATTGTAAATATGAACACAAGGTGAGACATTGAAATGAAGTGGTAGAGTTTTTTTTAAGACATTCATCCACATGATCCAGAAGATGTTTATTTATATATTATAGATTTTTATTTAAAAGAAAATACAGTTACAAAACATTATGAACTCAAAGTCCTCTGCGATTACATTTGTAATTCCTACTGGTTCAATATTTCAAGTTTGAGTAATTCTGAAATGCGTTATTATTTTTTAGTTAATTAAACTCCATTTGACTAGTATGGGAAGGGAAGAATGAGAGAAGAAAATGCATTTTGAGGCTAAGGAGTGAAAAAAAATTGAAAAGTAGAAGAGAGACATGAAGGAGAAGGCAGAAGATCATAGTCTTCAAAGAATTAGAACAAGGGAAGAAACAAAAAAGTGAAGAAAGAAGAGAAAAAGAAGGAAAATAATAGAAAAAGTCTTTGCTGGAATAAAAGATGAGAATACTGGAACTAGAGGGTATTATGCTAGGTGAAACAAGTCAGTCAGAGAAGGACAAATACTATGATTTCACTCATATGTGGAATTTGAGAGCCAAAATATGAACATGGGGAAGGGAAGGAAAAAATAAGATAAAGACAGAAAGGGAGGCAAACAATAAAAGACTCTTAACTCTAGGAAACAAACTGAGGGCTGCTGGAGGGGAGGTGGGGGGGGATGGGGTAACTGGGTGATGGGCATTATGGAGGGCACTTGATGTCACGAGCACTGAGTGCTTTATGCAGCTGATGAATCAGTAAATTCTACTCCTGAAATTAATAACACACTATATGTTAACTAAATTGAATTTAAATAAAAATTTTTAAAAAATTAAACATACACTTACCATACAACTCAGCAATTCCACTCTCAGGTATTTACTCAAGAAAAATAAAAATATGTGTTTTTACAAAGCTTTTTCCATGGATATCCTTAGCAATTTTATTCATAATAACCCAAAAGGGAAGGAACTCAAGTGTTCATCAATAGGTGAATGGATAAGCAGACCATTCTATCTCCATTCAATGGAATACTGCTCAGCAATAAAAAGGAATAAACTACTGGTGCTCACAACAATATTGATGAATCTCAAGTGACTTATGCCAAGTGAAAGAAGACAGACAAAAAAAGACTACATATTCTATGATTCCATTAAAAGAAAATCTAGAAAAGGCAAACTGCAATGAAGGGAAAAGCCAGTGAATGTCTAGTATTTGGGCTAGGAGTAGAGGAAAAAATTGAATGTAAAGGGCCATGAAGGAACTTTTTGGGGTGGTATCTATTTTGTCTAGATTGGGGTCGTGATTACATAATGGTATAAATTTATCATGAATCATTGATTTGCACAATGACAAGGGATAAATTTGACTGAATGGAAATCATACCCAAATAAAGGTGATTAAAACTTTTAGAAAAAGAAAAGAGAAGACGAGAACAAAGGAGTCAAATAGAGAATGTGGAAGGAAAAGTGTGGAACAGGGACAGCTTGGCAGATGCTGGTGGTGGGATGAGGACGGGAAAAGAGCAGTTAAACATTTGGCACTGGCTCCGGGTCTCTATTTGCACAAAAAGAGGAAATGGCAGGTGACTAAGAACTATTTCTCCCAGATTTCCCTTTACACTTGTCCTCACTTTTTGCTTCTTCTTTCTTCTCTTCTGCCACCTAGAGAACTCTGGCCTCTCCTCTGACTTCTCCCTCCAGGTCCCATTATATCTTAGAGAAAGTGGAGGTGAACTGTGGATGAACCATGAGAACACGGCCCCAATCTCAAGGCAGTAGTGGGATCCCAACTCCACTGGCTAGCAGTGTGGCAGGGAGGTGACTCCGCACTGACTGTGTAGCAAGCACTTGAGTGTAATTACATAGGTTTTGGGAAGTATTTGTCTAAAATTTGCCCGTCCAATTGCCTTTCTCCCCAAAGTGAATGATTTGTGTTGTTTAGTTGAGAAGAGAAACATTGGGATATTTTATGGAGAAGAGAAGCGCAAGTTGCTTAATATACATGGAAAGACTTAAAAAATCTAAATGTATATAAGAAATGAATATATATATATGTCTTGGGCACTTGCTTAAGATGATATTCAGGGACTATTATTTTATTAGTGCAAATGATACTCTAAAAAATTAATGCAGCTTCTCAAAGTACCTTAGTTGATAGAAAAATTTCACAGCATTCTAGAGCAAAGATTTTTGTTCTCAAGACCTTTGTATACTATTAAAAATTATTAAGCACCCCAGAGAGCTGCTGCTGCTGCTGCTGCTTCTTCTTTTTTTTTTTTGTTATATGGATTATATCTACTGGTACTTACAAAACTAAGGATTAAAACTAAGAAATTAAAAATATTTATTTATTAATAATTACCAAAACATGACATGTTAATATAAATAAAATATTTTAATGAAAAATAGCAATTTCCCAAAACAAATAAAATTTTAACAGGAAGAATGAATGCCTTCTTAATACTGCCTTTGCTATGCCCATCTGGGAGGATCTTGGACAATGATCTGCTCGGACGGGGAAGAGCTCTAACTCAGATTTTTAAAAGTCAGTTATACAAGAAGCCATTTGCCTTCTAAACTCCTGAAGTGTCTTCATTGACTCAACTAGCTTGGAGTTTGTAAAAAAGGCATTCTGAGTATATGATTGGCCCAAAAAACTGATTTTTAAAAAATTTAAGTTGCTTTAATAATAACAGTCTTGCACAAAAGAGAGCATGTAATACTGTTCTTCCATTTAAGCCGAAGGAAATTTCACAACCAACACTGATGGTATTTTCTGAGGCCAGCTTTAAATTCGTGACATTTTGGCAAGTGGAACAACATGATAGTCACTGGTCTAGAAATACAATCTAAGATGAATGTCACCAAACCACCAATATTCTCTCAAGTCAGAACCCTTTTTAACACTCTGTTAGACAGTAGGTTGTCATTTTCGGGTTTCAGTTGAAATGTTCCACCTTCAGACTGAACCAAGTTACAAGTTTTCGAAGTTAAAAAAAAAAAAAAAGAAAAGAAAAGACCTCATGAAATATTTGCAGGTAAAGGGCAGAATAGCAGTCTGAATCCTGATAAATAAATTATATTTTTCTTTAAAAATGAATTATTCTCTTAGGAAATAGCATTGACAGAAAGAATGTTTCCATTCTAGTGGGTCCAGGAAAACCTAATACGCCAAGAGGCTATAATCACCATAAGAAGAATTCAGAAAGATTATAATGGATTAAATATAAGCCTTTTCCAAATAGTCTGAAATAGGAACACCGCTTTCTCCAAAATAATGATGCTCTGAGCTGTTTGTTATTAGGAAATGTGATTTAAAATTAGAGAATAGGTACCAAAAAAACCCATTTTGTTTTGTTAGAAGTGGCTCTACATGCACCTTACTGGTTTCTGGGTTTACTTAATGACACTTAATTATCCTTCTTTTCTGTCTTCCATCCATTATGAAGGCTTCGAGTGTCAAGTTTGAGATTCAGTGGACCTTGTTGAGAGAAGGGATGAGCTAGTGAAGCAAATAACCTTTGCCATCTTGCCATTTTTTTTTTTTTTTTACCTTGGAAGCTCATCTGATTCCAAGTAATTCCAGAAATTTCCTATTCCAACCAGGATAAGCCATGGGAGTAAAAATGTCCACAAATGTGGTCTAGAGGAGCCTCATAGCATTTTTAATCATTTTTAAAATTAACTAATTAAATCATTATGTAATAATTAATAATTACTTATTTTAGGGAACCTGTGGGAACCAGGTTTTTGGGTTTAGCTTTCTTCTCGCTCAGCGCAGAACCATGTCCTGATGAGACTTCAGAAGGAATTCAGGTTCTCTGGAAGATATTTGGCTATAATTGTCAGATATAATACAGATAAATTTATATTTCATTATAAAACATAGTTAAATTAGCATTTCTGATAAATACCGAGTATCTTTTTTGTGTGTAAGTACATCCCAAATATTGAAATACTTATACTAAACCTTATCTGTTGTTTATCTGAAATTCAGATTTCATTGGGTGTCCCCGTTTTTCCACCTTAAATCCAGCTAAACTACTCTGGACTGAGGGTGTCCAGTGCTGGACTGGATTTTGCTCTTGGAATAGACTATCTGGGAAAGTGATAAGATCTAGTGAGTATAGACACTGCCTTTGTGTTGTATGGGGATATGGAAAAAATAGTACGTAGGAACACCGGAGGATGATTATTGCCTATTGGCATTAAATTTGGTATTTGCTAAAAATGAAATTTGAGTTTTGTGCAGAAAATCACCTGAAACTTCACTCAACATTACTATTAAAAATAGGATGACCAATTACCAATACCAAATTTTAATTGAAATACAGGAATTACTCTATTACAATAACTTTGGCTGATAGGCTTGAGACTTTTGTGGCTGTGCTGGGGCTTAATAAGAAGAACATGATATGTATAGTCAGATAGGGTTTGAAACATGGCATCAAACTCTTCACCACCCTTGTGTCTTGACTCCCACATCTATAAAGTGAGGATAATTTAAGCCTAACTGATAAAGGGATGGTAGGTATTAAATTAGATAACATAGATAGAAAACTTGTATGGTGATTTTTTCCCCCTTAGTAAAGGGAACTCTGATACTAGTATCAAAACCCTATTGAACCAAATTGGTTTCTCAGCCATATGGGAAATGGGACCTCTGTTTCTCCCTTCTTACATCTTTTCTTGCAGCACCTCAGCCTGATTGATTTCACAGTATCTTTTATCTTCAAAACCATCATAACATCATTAAAGTCTGAGCATTTTTTTGGAGGGGACTGGTTGGGGTTATCATGGCTCAGGGATTCTGTGGTAGTTGATGGTTTAGGGAAATGACTCTTTGACACCCAGGAATGTCAATGAACCCATTTAATGATGTGAAATAACTGCCATTCATTTTTATTTAATGAGAGAGCCTTAGTCTTCTCGTAAAAAAAAAATGCTTTGTGCTTCACTGACCTCCTAATTTAACATTTCTATGATTAAGGCACACTTATTTTATATCAATTCTATCTTCCCATTGAAATGGGATGGAAAGAGACAGTGCGGTTACTGTGGGGTAGTAGTTTTATAGCTTTTATTATTATTTATGTATAGTAAGGCTAACAGATGAGTGGATGACTGCCATTAAAAAGATTGTTATACTCACATATCACAAGAGAAGGGAACATCTCTCGCCACAGGGGGCACATGGGGAAGCACCAGGTTTGGTCAGGAAATTTACGGAGAGGGGAAAAGACTTTATTGTGGTTTCCAAGGGGAAGAATGGATGAGGCAGGGCCGGCAGGTTTAGAATTGATTAAATAATTTTAGTGGGCTCTGTGGCAATGGGGCTGCCCCTAGTTGTCTGGTACTTAGCCCTGAGGTAATTAGAGAAGGTGGGGAGTGGCTCAGAGTGTGATAAGGCCATACAAAAGGTGGTTGAGGGTATGGGCTCTGGATTGGTTGGTTTGCTTTTGAGAAGTGCACTCCTGGGTGAGTTGTTTACTATCTCTACGAATTCACTAACCCTGGGAGGGGCAGTCTCTGTAGGGTCTGCAAGGCCCAGATGCTAAAAGCATTAGGGTAGAGAAAATAAGAGATATGGTCAATATAGGGAGAGAGGCTGGATGTTGACAGCCTGGTTACATATCTTGGTTCTGCTAGATTTTTAAATGTTTTTTAAAAGAGAGCTTATCTTTAGAGATAAATACTTCAGTTTTTATAGATGTCTGTGATTTGCTTTGAAACATTCCTGCGTTGGAGTGGGGAGTGGGCATGGAAAATGTATTATACTCCATTTTGTTCTACAAATAATCGAGGATGATTCTCTGCCAGTCAATGGTTGTACGATGTTTTAGTCAGTTACGTTAACTTTATGCGTCTCCTTTCCTCACCTCTCAGATAGGAATAGCAATATTTCTCTCACAGGTAATACACTAGAGAAGACTAAAATATGGACAGAATTCATATTGTTAATGATGTGTGGCCCTGGGCAACATACTGTCTTAAAGTCTGATGTGCCTGTGTCTGGTTATGAACTAATATGAACATAAACAATCCACTTCAACAAGCACTCACCTCAGAAGCAGCACTGTGGTTTCGGTCACTGATAATCTCATTATGGATTTGCACTTTTATCCACGTCTGCTTTCCTAAGTGGGGATGACTTTATGATTCTTTTTAACTAAGAAGTGCCCTGGTTCAGGTATGACATCGGGCAGTAATTTCAAACTCTTTGCCTTCTATTTTAACATTGGTAAATATACATTTTTGATTAATTACTTGTTTTTCTACGAGAAGGCACAGATACTAATGTGATAGCTGTGTTGAGATGGAGTCTTAGGTAGGAAAGATTCTCTATTCCCTGAAAAGGAAATGCCATAATAGAAAAATACCTCTCTAAAAAGGAAACAAGGAAGCTCGTTGAATGCCAAGCACTTTTGGAGGACCAGCAGGGGGCACTAAGATTCCACAGCAAAAAAATATCACTGCAGTGTTCATAAATTATTTTTCTTTTAACTCTGAACTGATTACACCATAAACTACGCTTTTTTGTCTTCACTATAGCTGATAGTGTATCTTTTCTTTTTAACCCTCAAAGTGTAGGTGCATTGAACAAATTTCTTTATCTACCAATTAAAAAAACCCTTCTGAAGAACTCATCTGCATTCTGGTTTGCACCTCATTCAGCATTCAAATACAATGCTATTTTCTTCCCTTTGACAAACACAAGAGTCATTAGGATTTTTCACAGACAAGTGATTACCTAATAAATGACCTTCTGAAGGCAGCTCTATTAAAATGGAGCAAAAAGATGTTTACTACAAGTGGTGGCCAAGAAGGAAGGTACAGGGACAAGACAAGTTCTGCATAACCAACAGCTTCTTCAGCTCCAGGAATAATGAAGGCACTTACTGGACTAGCAGATCCGCATTAAAAATAATTATAAGCCTGACAAGACACTAAACTATAAACACAAATTATGATTGGCTATTGTAACAGTTCATTAATTCCATGGGAAGTCCAAGGGTAAGATAATAGCACTTATATTCACATGGGACAACGGCAAGTAAGGGAAAAAAATCAGAATGTATAAACTAGGAAAAGATGAAAAGAATACTGATCAATTTTCATATGTTTTCTCTGATTCTAGCACATTTAAAGGATGAGAAAAAGTATGAACTCTAGTGGAATATCTTTGAAGTGTATTTTTGTGAAGATGTAATTTTTTATAAAACAAATTGCCGCAGGATCCTTGAATAAAATATTGGATGTGGCCACATATTTTTGCCTGTACCCTTATTTGTAAACCCTTATAAACTACTTAAAAATATAGCCTTTGCTTTGGGCCATACTGGCCATGACTTTAAGTAACTTGTAGATTCATAGTGAATGACCTCAGATCATAGAATTTTAGAGCTAAGAGGAACTTTGTCAATTATCTCAGCCAATCCTTTGATTTTATAAATGAGGACTCTGCAGGTAGAGAAAGATCACTCAGAAAGCTTTATAAACTGAAGTTACCATCTACCATGGTAACTGAATGGGTAGTAAATTTCCAGGTCTCCTGACTTAATTGCAATCTTTGCCATGTTGCCTTTCTGTTACTCAGTTTATGTGTGTCACATATATATAAAAGTCCTACATATATAAAATGGTTATATATATATATACAACTTATTATATATGTTATTATATAACAGTTGTATAACATGTATGTGTATATACACATTATATACGTGAATAATATTATATAGATACATGATATATAGGTGATGTATTTACATATACATGCATGATTTCATTTTTAACTATTCTGATAACAACATGATCCCTGAGGAAAACAGGTGAGGGTTGAGTCCACTTGCATTTGTTAATTCCCCTGGATCTTATAAGTAGAGGATGCTTTAGATTAAGTCACAAGAGTGAATGTCCGAGACTGTTAGGGAGTGTCCAAAGAAATAAGCACACCACTCATTGCTTTCCTAGCTGGTACAATTCAGGTTCTGTTCCAGAGAAATCATAGGAAGCATAGGGAAGACATCCAGCAAGAGAGAGCTGCTTTTCAGTTAAGACGGGCATCGCTACCTGAGAATAGCAGTGTGAAAATGAACATGTCAGCTCTGCACTTAGAACATGGCATTGCTCTACCCGCAGCATCATTTGGAGTTGGGTGCCTTGTTTGCACTTGGCTGGTTCAGTCCATCCCCTCCCCCTTCTTTTCAGTATAATTAAATCAATTTTATTAGGCAGGGTCTGTGATGGCTCAGGGTGGCTGTGTTAGCTGCCAGTGCAAATGGTTTGTGCATTACATTTCATGCTGGTACTCTTTCTATTAACAAAAATGGAATTTTCAGGCTTCATTACAAGATTAAACTCCTGATAGAATTAAAGATTGTTGATCCTTTCTAGGCAATTTATCTCCTGGGGACCACCCCCCTGAAAACCAGAGCTCCAAACCTCAGTTACTCCAGGGATGCATTTTTCTCCGCTCACAGGGAAAAAACAACACGGTGCCTCTCTGAACTTGGCAGGTAGACACTGCACAAATGAATTCTTTGAAATGAATGAAAGAGCTTTACAGAATAGAGTATATAACCACCTCAAAATACCCAAGAGCAACAGAATATTAACTGCGACTCTGGGGACATGAGTAGCTGAAATTTCTTATGAAATGTTAAAAGATGCCTTCTAACTTTGTAAAACAATGATTTGTTTTTCCTTTTGGGTATTGAAGATGCAAGCAAATTTTCTTCTTAGTGGCCTAGGCATTGGTTTTCTTTTCCCTTGTAGCAAAACAATTTCTTTCAGAAACACTAAATCATTGGGGTGCCTGGGTGGCTCAGTTAGTTAAGCGTCTGCCTTTGGCTCAGGTCGTGATCCCAGGGTCCTGGATTGAGCCCCACATCAGGCTCCCTGCTCAGCAGGGATCCTGTTTCTCCCTCTCCCTCTGCTGCTCCCCCCAGCTTGTGCTTTTTTTTTTTTTTAAAGAAACACGAAAGCATTGCTTGTTTGTTTATTCTTGTCACATGTGTTGGGGTGTCAGTACATTTTTGTCATGGCTTATCAAGGGATTCAGGAGTCCATGGTTAACAGATACTCACCCTAATAATAGCAAAAGTGCCAGCTATTCGTTTATCAGACACAGATAGGTTTGATTGAAATACTATATTTGTTTTGACATATTTTTACAGTGTATTAAAGATGGCAGTTCAATCTGGGAAAATGCTTCAAATGCTCATGCATGAAAACATGTTTGAAGAAGGTATATATTATTTAGTGCAACTTATTAAATATAAGGTTAGTAATCTCAGTGAAGACTATTAATTCAAGCATTTTGTTTTTAATGAATTACGTTTTCTCAAAGAGCTTAAATGTGGGCCTATGAATCTCTGTCAGATTGAGGAGCTCTCTGCTGAAATCTCCCTCGGCTCCTTCCTGTCCCTCTCATCTTATTTCTATCAAAGTGTACACTAATACAGTAGAAAACGGGAAAATTGATTGATAGCTGGTATGTATTTTCACTTTTCATATAGTCTCATGTGTGGGTTTGGAGTGGCCAAGCGATTTGGCCAAAGTCACGAGGTAGCAAGTTGCAGAAGTAAAATTTGAATTCAAGTCTATCCTACATCTGAATCCATGCTGTATTTCCCCCTTTACATTACACTTCCTTTTATGCTCAATTCAATGGGACAATAAATCCTTTAAAAAATAAGAAAGGATTTTACAAGACAGAAATTGCCCCCATTAAAAAATATCTATATATTATTTTTCTAAGAACTCCCCAAGACCCAGGGTCGTATTCCAAATAATCACCAGAATGATATGGACTCATTACAAAGCTAGTAGCATGGAGAGGCTGTGTGTGTGTGTGTGTGTGTGTGTGTGTGTGTGTGTTTGGTATTGAAGACACACATATAATAAACTGACCATGTGACAACCTTTCTCCTGTCTTTTTTTTTTTTTTTAAAGATTTTATTTATTTATTTGACAGAGATAGAGACAGCCAGCGAGAGAGGGAACACAAGCAGGGGGAGTGGGAGAGGAAGAAGCAGGCTCATAGCGGAAGAGCCTGATGTGGGGCTCGATCCCATAACGCCGGGATCACGCCCTGAGCCGAAGGCAGATGCTTACGCTGTGCCACCCAGGCGCCCCAACCTTTCTCCTGTCTTTTGGCTTTGTTCCTTGATTGGCTTCTAGCCTGGCTTTCTCTGGTGTAAGTTAGTCAACAAAATCCCTTTGGTTTTATAGGAATATGGACTTTGAAAAGATGTTGTAAATATATTAGAAATAATGGTAGAGAGATGAGATTGGGTAACCACAAAATTGTTTCTAATTCTTCACTTCCTGTATAATACACCTTTCAGTGTGACACTGCAACTTCTTCCACCAAGATGGCACCGAGGTCCCCTCTTCTTGGATCTAGGATAGCCTATTGTTGACTTGCTTTTGCCAAAAGAACGTGACAGAATTGAACTGGGCCAGTTCTAGGCTTAAGGCTCAGAAGATCTTGCGAGCTCTGTTTGCTCCCTGCCCGGCTGCTGTGAGGGCAAGCCCGGACTAGCCTGCTGGGTGATAAGAGGCCAGTGGGCCACTCACTCCTCACGCTCCAACCAACGTCCAGCCACACACGCTAGTCGTATGACAAGATGTAGGCCACAGCTGACCTGTGCATACATCGATAAGCCCAGCTGAGAACAAATGAGCATGACCCTGGTCAGCAGAACTATCCAGTCCACCTATAGATTCATGAACAGTAAGCGGTTATCATTTTAGGCCACTTATTTCTGAGATTGTTTGTTACATAGTCATAGCTAACTGATAAAGAAGGCTAAAGAATAGAGAAACTGAGCCCTGTGTAAGGGGGGCAGGAGGGCGTGGACCATCCTTTGGCAAACATAATGGGAAAGCGGGGAGAAGAGACAGAGAATTTAGGCCTGGAAACTAAGGATAAGGTGAGTTGCAAATATAGCTCAATTAATTTGTGTGCATTGCTAATTCTGAAGATAGTTAAAAATAAGTATGCATACTTAAAATGGTAAACAACATAATACTGAATATCCAGTAAAAAAATGTCAACAAATAATATTAGCATTAGACAAAAATGTTTGGCTTTCCCTGTGATTGAAAAAAAAAAATTCACTCCTTTCATGTTATTGGAATTAAGTGGTCTGGCCTTACGTCTTTTGCTATTTCCTGCCATCGGTTGTCTGAAATGGCTGAGTAAAGTAAATCATTTTGTTTGAGCATAGAAGCTTTATGTTACTATTCTCTTTGTAGTTGAAATGCACAGTGGAAAATAGCCTTTCTGTGAGGTGGGTCTTTTAAAATATGCGCCACTCTTCCAAACAGCCGGCTAATTTTCGAGTTCATCAGATGTGTATTTATATGGGGACTGTATCTGTCACATAAACATTTTGTCAATCACCGCCTCCCTTCTGTTCTGACACAGAATGCTAGAGCACCATCGAAATGTGAGGCGTGCTTGCTTGCTCCAAGTGAGAATTAATTACAGCAACGACAAGCATGTTACCAAAGCCACCCATACTCTGCGACAATACTTCGCTAACAGAAGCAGTCATTGAAATTTCACGTAAAAAAAGGCCACCGTTAATTTAGCAAACCCTTTAGTTGGGACCTTAAATCGGTTTATTCTTTGAATGAAATTTTTGCCTACATCAATTCAGTCATGAATCTAAGGTCTGAAACTGATCAGGATGAAGGGAATGATCCTAAGTTCAATGAGGAAATTATTTATTCTGCTTCTCTGTATCTTTCGAGACTGATTTTTTTTTCCAGAAAATGTAAAGATATAAAGATAGGTTAAGAACATGGGGTAATTCAGAAGGGATTTAAAGAAGATTTTTTTTCCCCTGCAGATGCTATCCATGTAAATTTAAACAGAAATAATGATAAACTAACATATTTGATATGTTTGTAGTATGAAATTGTAAAATACCTAATATATCTAGATCCTTACATTTTCTCTGGACTTATTTCCCTAAGAACTTACACGCTCCTAAGAAGGTTGTTGTAAAGAGGATAACATTAGTTTATGAACGTGACTGGATATAAATAGAACAAATAGAAAAGTAGCCTGAAGATGACAAATGTACAAACCTAGCAATTTAAAAATACTTTTGGAATGACTTATAATATGTTAAATCACATCCCCAGAGGTCTCAATATAAAATGGCTATTCAGGGGTGCCTGGGTGGCACAGTGGTTGAGCGTCTGCCTTCGGCTCAGGGCGTGATCCTGGCATTGTGGGATCGAGCCCCACATCAGGCTCCTCCGCTATGAGCCTGCTTCTTCCTCTCCCACTCCCCCTGCTTGTGTTCCCTCTCTTGCTGGCTGTCTCTATCTCTGTCAAATAAATAAATAAAATCTTAAAAAAAAAAAATGGCTATTCAAGCATTGCCCACACAGCCTTGAGAAGAACAGCTGGGATGCTACATCAGACTCTTTATAGACAGCCCTGAACTGGTTTAAATAAAAATGATAATAATAATAATAATAAGAGTAATAAATAGCATGTAAAAAAGCCTTTATGTGTCAAGCACTCGGCCTACATTTGTCTTGACAATTTTTTCAATATTTATTCTGAATATACATAACAGATATGGGTAAGCCATCGTAAATTGCCAACATTTTACCTAAGAAAAATGGCCATTTCATGCAGTTCAATGTAACAGAAGTATGGGCAAACAAATATAAGGTGAACAGAATCCTCTACTTTTTCCAGACAGAAAGAAATTGGATGCCTGAAAAAATGCTACGTCTACTAGGTTAAAAGGAAGAAAGCCAATCAAATGAAAAAGGATAAGAAGCCAGACCCAGTGAAAGTGTGGAATGGGGAGAGTATCGGTTTCTGACCATCTGGGACAAAGAGTGGCTACAGAATGAAGTGGGTGAGATTCAGATACAAATTACCAGATACACTCAAATGTAAATCAACGATCTATAAATAAGACAGCGTGGTGGGTTATACAGAGGCAGAGAAGCCCAGCATAATGCCCTAACTATTCGGAAGAACATTTACAAATAATTTACAAATCTGTCTTATTGCCCTTTACAACATACCCATCACCAAGGTTTTTTTGTTCTTTTTTTTGTTTTTGTGTTTTTTTGTGGGTTTTTTTGTATTGTGAATTTTAATTTAATTTTACTTTAGGGGAAGAAAAATATATTTTATTATTAATTCTTTGAATAATATGAAGTATCAAAAAGTTGTTAATTTAACCATTTGGAAGTTAGGTGCCATTTTCTTTTAAATTAATAAGTGATAAATTCACATATCTCATTACTTTTTAATGAAAGGAAAATGAAGGGAATTAAAAGGATGGCAATAAGCTATTTTCCAAACTTGACCTTATGTCTCTTATCCCTGAGCAAAATGAAGGAAAACCAACTTACATTGTTGCGTGACCTTGAGAGAAGTCCCTATGTGGGCCTGAAGATCTCCTGAAGCCGCCATTTCCTGGGAAATAAATGGTAGAGTAACTACTGAATATTCTTCCTAAACAGGATGGATCAAGATCTTTGTGTTCTTTCTAAAAATGGGAGGGGAACATATACAGTCGGCTGGCTATTGTTAAAATGATCTGCTTAGAAATCCTGTTATTTGC
Organism: Ailuropoda melanoleuca; assembly: GCF_002007445.2. Lineage (NCBI taxonomy): Eukaryota > Metazoa > Chordata > Mammalia > Carnivora > Ursidae > Ailuropoda > Ailuropoda melanoleuca. Next base: position 18,123,768 of record NC_048218.1, read on the forward strand.
TTTCCATTTTTAATATAGAATAGAATGAAACCTGCACTCCCTGCTCCTTAGAGTCCCAAGGTAGGTGAGTCATCATGACCCATAACTTCTGCTTGGACTTAAAACAAGAATATTAAGACCAGATTTTCCTTTGCTGGGAATTATAGATAAAATCCTGTGCTCCTCATTCACGTTCATCTTCAATATGAGCAAAGCTACCTTTGCCTCGTAGACCAGATGTCATCTCTGACTGTATCTGCCTTCAGATGACATCCAGACATTGGCTCAGCACCCTATTTGGTAAATTATGTAAAAGTTGAAATGAATACTTGCCTTTTTGTGTCCCCAAATTTTGTCTCATTCTGAAAATAATAAGAGTAAGTATAATCTGGTCTGGACAGGTAAGGTAGACAAGTTTGACAGATCTGTGGTACGTGAATTACTTTAGGATTCCTGTCAAACACTGAAAAGAATGCAAATTTTTTTGTGCATGTACTATATTTGTTTTTCTAAGAATAGATCTATAATATTGTTATATCTTTAAGGGTATTTGAGATATAAATAAGTACAAAAATAAATTAAGGATGACTGCTATAATAAAAATGGTATGCCATCTACAGAAGGAGCCCAACATCATCACCAAAAGGAGACATTGAGGTACAGCAAGAACATACTTGATTGGAAAGTATCTGTAAAAAACAAACCAAACCAAACCACAAAGATAATTTTAAAAACCCCCCAAATACAATCCATTGTGTATTCTCTACGTGAAGGAAAATTGAAAAGCTGGCCTTTCATGAAAAGTGAAAAACCATCATAACTTTTCAGTGTACCTCTCTGACATTTTACTTAGAGAGAATACTTTGACTCTGTAACTCAAAAATCAGTCTATATGGTGGTCATTGCTTGATGATGGCAACATAAAGATCATTCTCCCTTCTCTGTGTCCATACATAGCAAACAATATTCTGATAACAATTTGTCTTTCAATGTAGACATAGACATCCACAGGTAGATATTATACTATTTGGTGGATGTGAGTATCTGTTTTCCTTGGTAACTGAACTTCTCATTGTAAATTAATGAATCAGCATCTGGTTTATATATCCTTCCATAAATTTGGTTAGTATCAATCTGTTCTATCTCAGCCCACTCGACCTGAACCACAAGCAGAATGGTCAAGGTCTAATAATTTGTGTTGGTAAAACTTACCTAATTTTTTTTTTCTGCTTTCCAACAAGGGATGAAGTCATGGAACAATTGCCAACTAAGAAAGTCTTGTCATTAGTTTTTTTTAAGTTTAAAATATGTGTAAAATTCACAATTATTAGTCAGCTCCTCGGATTTTGAAGGGGCCTCAGAAATTGAAGATGACTTAGTAGATTAACTCATTGGATTAAAATTTGGAAACCATTCTTTTTTTTTTTTTTTATAATTAATTTTATTTTATTATATTATGTTAATCATCATACAGTACATCCCCTGAATTCTGATGTAAAGTTTGATGCTTCATTAGTTGCTTATAACACCCAGTGCACCATGCAATACGTGCCCTCCTTACTACCCACCACCAGTCCATCCCCTTCCCCCACCCCCTCCCCTCTGAAGTCCCCAGTTTGTTTCCCATAGTCCATAGTCTCTCATGTTTCATTCCCCCCTCTGATTAC
>NC_048218.1:18130847-18190373 GCF_002007445.2 Ailuropoda melanoleuca
AGGTGGCTACCGCTTCCCGGCGCCCTGACACGGCGGCTCCCTCCCCCTTCTGTTTAGCTTCCGATATCTGTGCGCGGTTTCACGGCTCCCCGCTTCGTACCTCGATACTCAGCGCTGGAGATGTTCATTTGTAGAGATCCAGATGTATCTTCCTGCGTCTCAGGCTGATTCCGTGGATATTCCTGCGTCTGGTACCTATCCAGCTCAACTCAGGGGACCGGCTGAAAAAGGGGTCCCCTACTCCTCCGCCATCTTAACCTCTCTCCTGGAAACCATTCTTGATGTATACTGAATTTTCTTGTAATTCAACAGAAACTAAGGTGATTCATTAGTTTTCTAAGGTTCTACAAAATCCTGAATATATAGAAAATACTATTTCAATGGAATGCTCTGATCTTCCAGGAAGTGCCCTTTATCTGAAAAAAAAAAAAGTTTTGTAGGTTATTGGACATCAATGACTAATGGGGTTCTATATGGGAGAATATGTGAGGTAGCAAGGGGAAAGTAGGCATGAGGTAAGTAAGCTTGACATGGGAGCAGGCAGCCGGTCATTGTAGCCCTTGCACTGCACCAGGAAGACTCGAGTCCATATCATACAGGCCTTAGCATGGAATACATGTTGGTGGTGGCCAAGATACCATTTAAAAAATACTTTCTTACAGGGGTGCTTGTGTGTTTCAGTTAGTTAAGGGGCCAGCTCTTGATTTCGGCTCAGGTCATGATCTTGGGGTCCTGGGATCATGCCTGTGTTGAGTTCTGCACTCAGCAGGGAGTCTGCTTGAGAATTCTCTCTCCCTCTCCCCCTCCCCCTGCCCTACTCTCCCTCTCTTTCTCTCTCTGTCTCTCAAGTAAATAATCTTTAAAAAAGACTTACATTCGAAGAGCAGATACAGTAATAATGTAAAGAAGTTTTAATGAGAAATTAAGAGAGTAGTAATTCACGGTTAATAAAACTAATAAAATTTTTATTCTACTTGTGCGCATGATTTTACACCCTGATCTGATTCTTCATATGTGTCAGCAATCTTTTGTTACCATACAGAAGAAAGGCTCTAAGATTAATGCCAACTTGATTCTGCTACAGTTGAGATGAATCATAAAAGTGTTGTAATTTTTTAAATAGGAAGATTTATGACAAATGTGAGTAGCCTTTCCAATACTGTTAAACCTGTGTCTAGGTCTCATAATGCATGTCTCATATGTGCCATAGAATCAGCCACTTGGCTCCTGGGGGTGATTATTTTGTCTATGTGAATTCCACTAAAGATGAGGAAAAAAAGTGGTTCTGTAACATCTTGGCTTAAAAACAGACTTGTTAGAGTTTCTGTGCATAAATAATCTGTCAGTTTCTCAGGGGCGTCATGGGAAAGAAATTTTTTGCATTGTATATATATAAGTAGGGTGGTGTGGCTATACCGAAGTGGGAAAGTTTGTTTTTTATGTCCATGACTAGTAATTTCCTAATTGCCTGCTTCATTCTGAAATTGCGTTCCATTTCATGCTTTAGAGCCAGTGGCACCAAGGGCATCGTGGGTGGTTGGGGAATGATGATTTCGTGAAATGAACGTAGGAGAAATGAATATAACAAGTCTTGGGAAAATCATGGGCCAGGGAATCAGCGTCTCCTGGAGTGAAGTGATAAATAATGCATGATTTATGTACAATTGGAAAGACCAGATGAAGCCAAATTAAGAGCAGTGCTGTTGCCTTACTTACCCCACATTCACGAGGACTCAGCCAGAAACCTGTTTAAAGCAGAGGGCATTGTTTTGAAACATGGGATTCTGAATAGCCCCCAGAAAAATCCTTGTTTGAAAAAGAACGAAAAGATGGGAATAGATATGCCAAAAACAATAATGGAAAAAAAATCAGATGATAGATTAATCATTCGTTTACTTATTTGGATAGTGCATGAATAGTGACTTGATATGTGAATCTCTGTTTTATACACTAGTCCAGAACTTTCACTCAGTTACTCCACAAATTCATATTGAGTTATTACTATGTGATGCGGTTGCAGAGTTTGGGTTGTAAACCTCTAGAAGGTAAAGTCTAAGGACAGCCTCATAACACAATGCCTATCACACCAGCACATGTATTTGTGTGCTACAAGATGAAGATAATCATGATGATTCCAATGACAGAAGAGGTTTAAAAATCCTCTTAAAATACAATGTTGACAAATGACACAAGAAATAAGGTGAAAAGTGAAGCAGCACATTTAGTTTCATATTATTTTGTAGGAAAGGGAATGATTACCACTGGGGCAAGATCGTGAAGTGTAAAATTACTTGGCATCATCTTGAACAATTTGTTGGTATAATTTCGACTGTTGCATAATAGTCCCTTATCTGGCTATACCGTAATTTACTGAGTCATTTCCTTAGTGATCATGATACAACATTCATCTTGTTATATAAATCTTTACCAGTATAAACTTTAACTCTGCATAGATTCCCAGAAGTAAAATTTTGACTCAAAGGGCATGGTCAATTTCATGGCTCTTTGGGTAGGTAGACCATCAAGCTGATTTCTAGAAATTCGCACCACTTGAAACAGCGTAAGGTGAAGACCAACCCAGACTTAAATGAGTAAGAAGGGAAAAGAAAAGTTACACCCAGTATATGCCTACTGCTCTGGGCACAGTGCTTTCACACATACTGCATTATTTAAATATCACAGCTACTCTGTGGAAAGTTTTGTGGTTGAAGTTAAGGCTTGAAAAAGAGCTTGAATGATGCAGAGCTTAGGGAAAGGAGAAAAAAATGAGGAAGTGCGTTCCAGATGGCAGAAGCTCCTGGAACGTGAAGTTACGAACAAATACAGTTCTGTGGTCTTTGTGGTGACTCTGAAATAGCGTCCTGACTCCCACTACGTGTTCTGAACCGATTGAAAAATAAGACGGTGATAAGGCAGCGGGGTAAAAAAGTACTCCTTCTGTGGTCAAGGGTTTTCTAAAACTAAAATCCCCAAATTAATCAGCAAAAGTAAGCCTCTCCGTTCTACCCAGCCCCACTTATCTACCACTCCACTGGTGCAGGACCCTTTAACATTTAGGCATGGGATAAAAAAGAAACGTGTGTTTCCTACAGGTCAGCTCATTCACAAGGGAGGAGAAAGCAGCCAGACTATAGGCACCTCACTGCTCCTTCCAACCTCAGCAATGGGCATATTATTCCCATAATGGGGAAATAATGGGGAAAAGATTCCTCTAGGGCTAGAAGAGTTCCCTCCACATTGAAGACACAATCAGCAGTGGAGAATGAGTCGTTGACCTCTGACCGCAGGGCAAGTTAAGTGATAGTGCAGGCTGGCCTGGTTAAGGTTTAGTTGGAATTACTAGAAGGCTCAATGTGGACCATCTGAAGTACTGTGCTGAGGTATGAGCTTTTGCCTTCCAAGATCGCTGGTGATTTCTGAGCAGTAGAAACACAGCATAACTCTTCTGTCTGTTTCACACTGTAATTGTCTCTTTTGACAGCCCAGCTTCTTGAATTCCATGGCCATGGAGAAGATGCAAGGTCTTAGGTAATGACTCTGGTTTATTTTGGACTGGGTCTTTCTCTGGGTGGCATGCTGTCTTCCACAACGTTCTTCCTCTCTGGGCTAAAGCCAACGAAACAAAAATTGGCAGTGAAATAATCCCATTATGGACATCGTTCAAAAATATGGCTCAGAATTATGAATAGTTAGTGGCCATAGACAATGTAATAAAATTAGCAATTTAATCTTCAGTGCGAGGTGGCAGCCTCTTGTGCCAGATCGTTACTATTTTGCTCATCACCAACCTTCTTCTCTGAGAAAAGATAATTTCACAGACAATTCAGTGTGCCCCTCACCTACAGTTCATCAATCAGAAGCACAGATGATGCCCTCCCATATGCGACCCTTACAGAGTCAAATGCAGGTTCTGTTTCAGTCGATGACTAATTGCAGTAAAATGTCAAGTCATAGTCTTTTTGACCACAGAGGATTAGCTGGGCTTTAGGCTCCGGCTGCGACACAACATTCCCCCAGGCTTTGGGCATTCCCGAAAACAATCAGGACCACGCATTCCTTAGGGGCCCCAGAACAGTCCAAATCAGGCAGCAGAGTATTTTCCCCCATAGATTTAAAAGTATTGTATATTTATTTGAGCATAGTCTTTTCCCAGAAGATTAAAAAAAAATGTTGCTGTTCTTAATACTTAATACCAGGAAAGCCACAGCTTTCTTGCTTGGAGTTGTTCTTCAGGGTGTCTGTTACCCTGGGGGGCAGATGCAGACGACTCTGAGAAGCCCGCGGGAGTCACCCTCAGCAAGGCCCGCTGGAAGGACGGACGACAAGGCTGCGCATGCGTATCTTCGAGTCGCTGTGCTCAAACGAAGCTCTCCACGTCCCCGCCACAGGAATGTTCCTCGCTAGGTGATAGGTTCGCCCGCATTTGTCACGCTCCTAGGGTCATTTACTTTCTCCCTGCGGTCCTAGCCCTCGTTCTGCTGCTTTCCCAGAACTTTCCAAAGCCAACTCATGGGCTTCAGCCTACCTCCCCAGAGATCCGTGAGCCAGCAGCTACCCTCCATCACAGAACAGAAAATGGTGTGTGGTTTGCAAATAAAATGTTCATAATTTGCTATAGGATGTAACATTTTCCCCCTCTTCCTCCTTCTAATGAAAGAAACAACAAAGCCACATTCCTTTTAATCTCAGTACATCGTTGGAGAGAATTTTGCAGATCACCTAGGAAAGTGGCAGAGTTTGGGTGCATCATTGTAATATGAGAATTTAAAATGTAAATTTGTGCTAACAAAAGCTCTTAAAATATTTTTTCCCTATATTTATGAGATGTGTACAGAGTTACAGAAACTATGGCTGCTTGATAAAGAAACCCACTCTATACCCTTAACCTGATCTTTGACAGCCAGAAGTCCAAAATGCTTTTAGTTAGGTTTCACATAATGTCAGGGAGACAAGACCAACCCCTGATCTTCACACCCCATCACACAAGAGAATTTGAAGGCCATTGAGCACCGAATTTTCCCGTTGTACTGCAATTATAGGAACACCTGTGCTACCTAGCTGTGCACTGAGCCCCATGAAATGCAATGTTCCAGAGCTGTCAAAATGTCTCATTTCTTGCCTTTAATTCAGGGCCGTAATTGTAGTCGATCTGGTTATTATGTTATAGTATGCTTCATTTATAGCATACAGCAGAAGGGCTAATCATTTTAGATTAAATCCAGAGGGCTCTTGTAAACATTCACTCAGATCTGTGTACCTTTCTTTAAATAAGACTTATGGTATACTTGGAAAAGAAAAAAATGGGGATTTCTGTAAGGTAAAAAATAATCCTTAAAACAAGCAGTACTGGAAGTGGACTTCATTCACTGGCTGGGATGGGGTAGTTGCCACATCTGAACCAATTTACAAGTGACCTTGGAAAAAAAAATCTCAAATCAGATCAAATCTCTGGAAAGGATATTGTCTGATGGGTGAAATTATTTATATGACTGATTTAAGAAGATACAGAGATTTTAGAGTATGTATTTAATAATTTTTTAAGTTATTTAATAAATCAATTTCACTGAATATTTAATAAGTTAATTTTACTGAAATGAATACAACGCTTAAGAATCTAACGATTTGCTGGAAATTCCCTGAGAAGAGACAGTATGTGTCATTTCCACATTTAATAGTTCTCAAGATGTTATCAGCTGGTAAATATGGCAATAAAAGCAGATTCCAAAAAGATCAATGTTCTATGATACAGGTTGTACTAAGTCAAAGATTGAGCTTTGTTGTAAAAGTTTTCTAACACACACTTTGCTTTCCATATATCCTTTTGTTTAGTATAAAGTTCTCCTGGGCTAGGGACACCTGGGTGGCTCAGTCGGTTAAGCATCTGCCTTCAGCTCAGGTCATGATCTAGGGGTCCTGGGATTGAGCCCTGCATCCCATCAGGCTCCCTGCTCAGCAGGGAGTTTGCTTCTTCCTCTCTCTTCGCCCCTCCCCCACCGTTTCCTGTGTTCTCTCTCTCTCTCTCTCAAATAAATAAATAAATAAATAAATTAAATTAAATTAAATGAAAATTTTGACTCAGCTATGGGCTCTTTGAGCTTGGGGTTGTGCTTGCTTTCCATTCTCAGTGCTCAGCAGGTCATATGACACCCAGGAGGCCCTAAAGTATGGGTGACACTTGATGAATTGAAATTGAAACTCGCATTTGGTTATTGAATATTTTAAGTGCATCTTTATATCTACGAATTCTCTGACACTTGATTTTCAGCATTTCATGGGTTTCCAACTGAATTGTTGGAGCTGGCATTTGAGAAAATCGAGACCGTGGTATATAATCACCGTTGTACAGCGTTGGCGTGTTGCCTCCCACTTGTCTCTGATTGTGAGGCCTCGTTGTTCTGTGACTGTGTTTATGCATCTGTTGCTTAACTAACTGAAAGGCAGATGCTGGGGCTTTCTCATTTTTTCTATTTCCTGTCTGGCACTATTTGCTTTGCAAATAGTGGGTTTTTTAGCTTAATTAACTAAAGTTTAAGATTTTGGTAATGGTAGGTACAGTTGCTGGGCTAAAATGTGTATTTGTTCAGTGATGTAGCTATCAGAGAACTTTTATGAGAAGATTTTAGAAGATGAATCATAGCAATGCACTTTTAATTTTTATTTATTTATTTTTATTTTTTAGATTTAAATATATTTCCAACTTTTTTGGTGTATGGTTTGTCAATATTGTAGAAATGCTGTACGTTTCTTGGGAATGTTAGTCTATAAATTTAATAAATTACTTTGCAAAATCACTATTGTATTAAAAAGAGTTAGACCCTGTTGCTTAGCCTTATTAGATCTTGTGTTATTTCTGTTCTTAGGTCTAGTTCCAAACCCACTTATAAATGTGACAGTTAACACAAAAGCATCCATGCCCTTTACTTTAAACTCCCCACTGAGCAAGGAACCTGAGGCAGAGCTGAATCCCAGGACCCTGGGATCATGACCTGAGCTGAAGGCAGATGCTTAACCACTGAGCCACCCAGACACCCCATGCCCTGTACTTTAAATAATGGGCTTTTCCTGTTGCTCTACCGCTAGGGAGAGCTGACACTTCATTAGAGAGTGAACTTAAGGCACCTATTTTCTCCTTTTTTTTTCCCCCTTTTTGAAGCTCGAAACTATTGGTGCAGTTATGGTGCTAGGTCAGATTTTCTTTGTTATTCAGAGGAGACGAATTGATTCATACAGAGATGGAATCTGTGATATTAGCCTTATTTATGCCATTTATTGATCAACAGATTCGACTCTCTAAATGAGTAAAATGAAAAATTGAGTAAACGGAAATCATTTTTGCAAACATTGTGTTTACCTTAGACTTCCTAATGCTGTGGCCATTTTCAGCTGCATGCTTGGTACAAAGATCAATTTGGAAAGTAGCACCCGTAACATGACCATGTTATTATGTTCATGTGGGAGTAAAGGCTCGTTATGCTGTAATGAAAGAGGTACCCCAAATATCCTCTAATTAAAGGACACGAGTTGGCTGGAAAAAAAAGTAAACCGGTGGAATGGAGAAATGACAACGTTTACACATAAATTTTATGTAATTAAATAAAACCTTTGCAAAATACTTCTAAATTCAAATGAAAAGACCCTTGCTGTGTCCATGGAATTAGTATGTTATGTTGGATCAACCCTTCGCATTAAGCTTGCCATCTTCTTTCTCCTTATTAGGCAAATGTTGTCATTTGTGCCATTTCTAATTTTTAAGTGTATAGTAGGAACGAAGATAATTCTAGAGTCATTCCTGAAGCTATTTGTCCTGTGAAAACAAAGAACTATCAGATTTGTGAAGTGGCTATTTGAGTCAAAGGCAAATGAGACGAAGCCACTGTCATTTAAGCCTTCAGGGGTCCCCACTGCCCTCTGGATCAGCTTCAGGCATCAAAGTAGTCAACTCCCTCTCATCTCCCCAACTCTCTTCTGCTTCCTGTCTTACCAACCACCTTTCCTTGGGTTTCAGCCAGATGGACCTATTTCCCAATTACCCAAATGCCTTACACTCTCTTTTCCCCCTAGGCATTTGTACATGTTTGCCTTGCCTAGAGCACTTCTGTTCTATTTTTGCCTGGTTAATTCTTCATCCTTGAGGTCTCAGGCTAGAAGACACTTGTTCCAAGAGTAGCCTCTCATCCCCAAAGTCGTGGTTAGTGCTCCTATGACGGACGCTCCTTGGTGCACAGTTCTTCCCTGCTGAAGCACTACGTGCTCAATGGAATATTGATTGTCTCTTTACTCCTATCACTTTCTCACTTGATTTCATGCTCTGAGAGCAAGAACTGTGTCTTCCCGAATTCTGTTGTATCCCCAGTAACAAATACACTCAGTACCTGGCAATCAGAAGGCTCTCAGTAAATGCCTCTTAAGTAAATGAAGGATTGAAATACATTGAACCCATAGAAAACTATATTTTCTTCTGGAAAAGTTTCCATTAGAGTTACAAGTGTAACTAGTTTGTAAGATACTCAATAATTGCCATAATTACGCTTATTTTTGAAGGGTTACGAGTGAAGTGACTTATCTTTTTTGTAGACAGTAGTTTTTTTTTTTTTTTGCAGGAGAGGGGCAGAGGGAGAGAGAGAATCTTAGGCAGGGTCCACGCCCAGTGCAGGGGTTGATCCTGCAACCCTGAGATCATGACCTGAGCCAAAAGCAAGAGTCAGTTGCTCAGTCAGGCACCCTGACATTAGTCTTCTTCTAATGGATTACTAATGGTATTTTTTGAAGTTAGCAAAAAACAAAAAAACAAAAAAAACCCCACCTCAGTCCCACTCTGCCATTTGCTTATGATTAGTACTCAATATTAAATGAGTAAAATGTGGTCACACTTCACCTAATTTGCTCGCTTTTGTAGTTTGACATCAAAACTCAATTTAGCTAAATATACCTGAAGGAGGTTGTTACCCAAAGTAGTTCTTCCCACGGATGATTCTTGGGCTTCAGCTCCCTCGGCACCGTGATGGAGGAGAGCCTTACTGCAGTTAACTTTGGAGCTTACAATAGATGAATAAATCATATTTTTAAAACAAGACTTTTATTACAATTTTCATTGTATGAATTTCTTTCGTAATAAAGGGAATGGACATTTTTATGTAGATTTTTAAAAGAAGGAGCTGAGAAGCCTACAACCATTCCATGGCCCAGTAGAAAAGGGTGTTAAAGGCCCCTGGGATTCCCATACCATAATTTTGCATTAATGGCGTTCTTTTGACATAATATTCTTTCTATGAAGTTACCACTTCTAACATAAAAATATATTAGTTACCCAAATACTTTGATTTTATGGAAAAGAACATTAGATTGAGAATTGGTAATCCTTACCTGCCCTTATCTTTTGGGCAAAACGGGAATAAAAAGTATAAAAATAATTCACCTAGTTAAAACATTAATTATTTTTGAATTTCTTTTTCTTTGCCACTGGAAACCTGTATGCTGGAAGCAGCATTTGCTTAGCACCCCAGCGACCTCTGTCCACTCCCACTGCTCCACACCGCACGACATTAGTGTCCCCGGCATACACTGGATTCGCCTCACCTCTCCCGGGGTCTCTGTCCCTTGCTCTCTCCTTCACTGTATGGTATAACATACTCAGATATACTGGGATTACCCTGCCCCCTAAGTGTACTGTGTTTCAGTGAATGACGAGCACATAGCCCGGGCATTTTGGTGCACATGGGAAGGTCAACCTGAATTCCTGTATTCCCTGCCAGTTCTCTCGCATGGTAATACATTATGATAGAGCATCACTAATGGGAACAAGTAGTGTAAGTTAAGTGAACTTTGTTATAGCCACTGTTTTTCATAGCATTTCACAAAACTATGTGTTTAAAATTACTATAACTGAGATTTTAGTTTTGTTGACCTTAATTTTGTATTCTATTAAAGCATAGACTCATTGCTCTTATTGAAAAGAATTATCCTTTTTTATTTTATTTCATTTTTTAAAAGAGTTTATGTATTCATTTGAGAGAGAGAGAGAGTGAGAGAGAGAGCACAAGCAGAGGGAGGGGCAGAAGGAGAGGAAGAAGCAGATCCCCCCCCTCCCCACTGCTGAGCTGGGAACCTGACAGGGGGCTCCATCCCAGGACCTGGACATCATGACCTGAGCCAAAGGCAGACGCTTAACCATCTGAGCCACCCAGGTGGCCCAGAATTATCCTATTTTAGTGCTCAAGAGATATTGCCAATAAACCAGTAGCTGTGATTTTGTGCCCGAATGAAGGCAAGGACTATAGGATAAGAATTGGGAGTATTCTTGGCTAAAATGAAACTTCTTATTGGCAAGCACGAGTGTTTAAAATCATCTGAACTGAGTGTTTAATGTTTAGTCACGCCGGTTTTTTACATTGATGTATTAAATAAGTAACATTTCTTAAGCTATGCTTCAGGGAACACTAGTGTCCTGAGAGCTGTTAATAGGTGTTTTGGGAAAAAAGATTCCTTTGGCCAAATTAGATTGTTAAATGTTGCAAGCTAAATCACCATACTATTTACAATATGCACTGGCATTTTAAAGGCTGGCTCTGAGACATCCCAAAGTTTAAAAAAAAAAAAAAAAAAAAAAAAAAAGAGGAAAAAAGCCCCAAAACCCAAAAAACCCATTTAGCCATGTTTGACTTAGTATTTCCTAAACTTCTTATGAAATTTTTAGACTTAATGGTCAAATATTATCCAAATTCAGAAAATCTTGCAATTGTACGGCTTAATGAGTTACTCCTCCAGCCACATCAAACCTCCCCACTACCACCCCCACCAAAGAGACTAGGATCCTGACTTCTTTGGTGATCTATTTCTTACATTTCTTTCCCACACAAACACCACAGTGATTTAGTTTTGTCTTTGTATGCATAGCTTTAAGCATTTAAAAATCTCTCTCCATACAAATATATATGTATAATATAGAATATGTTTAAGATCCGTAAATATAAATAATCTTCCCTCCCTTCCCCCCATTAAAACCCCGAATCCACCTCCTGTCATGGGAACACAGATTTAGATAGGGTTTCTACCTAAATCTATGTACCCCCCGAATTATAGTTCTTTGATCTCCCCAAAAACAGTTTGCTTCTTGAACTGGTTTCTTGTTTTTAGTTGATACTCGCTGGCTCTTTCCCCCCTTTGGCAACTCCTGTTACCTGGTTTGATCTTTTCTGTCTCAGTTTTATTTGTTTCTTTCTCTCAAAACCTTTAATCTCTTTCTTCATTTCTTTTTGATTTTCAGAAACTTTCTCCATTTAATCTTTTATTTCTCTTAAGGTATTATCTTGTGCTTATTGGCTCTTGTGTTTCTTTCTGTCTTTTGTATTGTTTTTGTTTCTGAAATACTTTTCTTCTTTAAATTTTTATTTAAATTGTAGTTAGTTAACTAAGATATAGTCCAAACTCATTTCCGAGTTTCTCTTTTCTCCTGGATTTTTTTTTTTTTTTTGTAGCTTGTATCATTTCTTAACGTCACTTTAGTCTGTTTCTTCGCTCACTTAAAAATGCCTGCTTATAGTTATCTCTTTTCTTTTTGGTGTGTTTTCATTTTGTATAGAGATAATATTCCACTCATTATTTTCTATTAGTCATTTTTTGATTAAATGAGTTTGCTGAATTTTTAGGATGGGAGTGGGTGTTGAGGAACTTTTCATTGCACTAAAGCTCTGCTTCTGATAATTCTATACAATATTCAAAACTGTGCATGTATTTCCCGAGAACTCCTGAATTTCCCTCTTCTTCCACAGTCATCTGGATATTTCATTCTTTGTCCTTTGCGTCTATTATTCCTATCTTTCTCAGTTCATATTTCATTCCCAGGTTTGGTTCTTGGTGTGGGCTTTGTGTTTGAAGGGAAATTTGGCTGGTTAGTTTTGAGAGTTTATAGGATCCAGCCTGTTTCCATGTTTTTGCATTTTACCCTGGACCCCTCATTTCTGCATAATATAAGTATTTTGTGAGTTGAGCAGAACTAAGGACATTGTAACAAAGATCGTTTTATTAGTATTGTCTTTGTTGTCTTCCAATTACATTGTTAGCTGTTGGAGGACAAGAGGTAAGCCTGGTTTGAATTTTGAACATCTTCCTTTCACCCTTCTAGGTTTTTGGCTGAAACCCCCCTGCAATAAAAGATTAAAAGAGGAAAACCAAACAGAAGTTTAATAATATGTCTACCTCCTATAAACGCAAAACATACTCAGGAAAACTGAAAAACTCTTGACAGGCCAAAGCCATCACCTTCAATACCATCTTCAAAGAAGAGCAACAAAAAAAGATGGTGGAGGTAGGGTGGGGGAAAGACCTGTTGATGGGGGGTTACCAGGAAAAGCAAAATAACAAGTAATAAGGGTAAGGTTGCTACACAGATCTAAATCATTGCCCTCTTACTTGATAAGAATTTCTAGACATTTAGTCATCCTTCTTAGCATGGAGGGGGAGATATCCTTACAAATGGAGATTCCTTTTATAAATGTAAAGGTCTCTTACAAAAGGGCAACTTCTGTTTTCAGAGCCTCTCCAGTGTCTGCAGCCTATCAAAAATAATCAGCCTCCGATAATCAATATTTTGGGGTGGCAAATTTTTCTGCCTTTCGGCAGTGACCAAGACCAATAGTGACCCCTCAGCTTGACTGCAGCTTAGGCGGAATTCCTCACCCTAGGTCCTGACCTCCCTTTACTTAGAGCATCTACTTCAGGACACTTGCACAGCTGGCCTCGAGCGATGCAGGTTTGAACTGCATGGAACCGCTTACATGGGGATTTTTTTAAAAGATAGATACTGTACAATGATGTAAATGTATTTTCCTTTCTTGATTTTTTTAAATTAACATTTTCTTTTCTCTAGCTTACCTTAGTATAAGAATACTGTATATGATCACGTAGCATACAAGATACGTGTTGATCGACTAGTTTATGCTATCCTTATGGCTTCCAGTCAACAGAGGGCTATTAGTAGTTAAGTTTTGGGGGAGTCAAAAGTTATACACAATTTTCATTGGGAGCTGATGGGGGGTCCCCTAACCCTTGCATTATTCAAGGGTCAATTGTAGTTATAAATTTTTTTCTATGCCCGTTTGAGATGTAAATCTTCTAAAAAGCGTCTTGCTAGTTTTACAGCCTAAGACTGTTTCCAAGGAAGCCATGCCTTTGAAGTAGGATCATCAAGGAAGATGGCATCCCCATCTGTGCTCTCTGTGGGAAAGCAGGAGCCTAATTTTGGTGGGCACCTTACTCTTAGTTGTAAAACTACCTCTTGTGTAGATAGTGGCAAGCTTACTTTTCCTTTGGATAAAGGAAATTAGCAGACACGGATGGCCTTGAATCCCCACACTTCAGTTTTTTTTTTTTTTTAAAGATTTTATTTATTTATTTATTTGACAGAAATAGAGACAGCCAGCAAGAGAGGGAACACAAGCTGGGGGAGTGGGAGAGGAAGAAGCAGATTCCCAGTGGAGGAACCTGATGCAGGGCTCGATCCCAGGACGCCAAGATCACGCCCTGAGCTGAAGGCGGACGCTTAACAACTGAGCCACCCAGGTGCCCCATGCACTTCAGTTCTTAAAACTCCTTCAACCCCCAACACGCATGCTTTGAGTAGAGCTGAGTGTCAGGACTGTGCTCTCACCTCTGTTGCTGCCAAGAGCATTGGGATACAAGTGATTTGGTTTGCTCATCTTGTCCAGTGTGAGTTTTCTTTAACAATAATATTTGATGATTATGCTAATGCAATTGGTAGTGTTACAAATTAACATATTGAAAAATCCGGTTGGGCATGTGTCTAAAACTTGGATTTTAGCGTCTGCATGTTTGCTGTTAATAAATGTGGTTGGATTCTGTTCACACATTTAAAGGGATATGGATATGAAAAATAAGCCTTTGATCAAATGGTATATTTGCCCCTAGATGAAATTAAGAAATACATGTGATGTTAGGGCTGAAAGAATGAAAAGCTCTCAGTTCAAACTCATGAGCAAAGAATGCTGGTTTGAAACAATAACAACAAGCAAACAACTTTGTTGCTACTTGCAGGAAAGAATTTGTCCTGAACTCTTCAGACAGTTCAAGTAACTGTGTTGTTTTCATATAACACCTTTTCTTCTGGGAATTCCATAGCCCTCTGAGCTAGTAAAGATTATTACTGCCATCTGGCAGTGAGGAAAGCAAAACACAGTTAAGTGTGACCTTCCAAGGTCACATTATTAATTAATGGTAGTTTGGTGCTATTTTCCATAGTTTGTAGACTTATTCAATGACAAAACTCATTTTGAAAGCAATATTTCAATGTGATGGCTTGGGGAAAATCATTTGAACCATTAAGGAAGTAACTTTTTAATCAAAGGCGTAGGAAAAAAAAGTCAGTGACAAAGATTTCAAACAAGCCAAAAATGCCTGTCCTTGAGTATTAGAAGTCAATTTTCTACCTTATCACTCATTCTCATTTTTAAAAGATTTATTTATTTGGGGAAGGGGCACAGGGAGAGAGAGAAAATCCTGAAGCAGACTCCCTGGTGAGCACAGAGCCCAAGGCAGGGTTTGATCTCACTACCCTGAGGTCATGACCTGAAATCAGGACTTGAAATCACCACCTGAGCCAAAACCAACTGTTGGCCCCTTAATCAATTGAACCACCCAGGCACCCCATCCTTCTCATTTTAAAATCACTGTTTTGTTATTTCCTTTGTCCCCCTCGTAGCACCTCCCTGATATGCTGATTACTTACTGGCTGTTTGTTTTTGTGTACACAACTCGAGCATGTTTGCATTGTTGAATGGTTCTTCTGTAGTTTGGGTTTTAATTGAGCTAAAGATGTTACACTCAGGAAAGTAATAATCACCTCATTAGATTCCATGAATGCGTTTGCATTGTAAAAAAAACCTAAGAATTGAGGATATAAAGTTTTTATAGAAAATGAGATATTATTGGAGAAACAAATGAACAGATATTCAGGTATCTTACAATAATCGTAAAAGTTTTGTGGCAGCCAATGTTGCTCAGAAATTAAATTAGAAGGTGCTTTACAACTATATTTGATTTCAAATTCTGGGAGGATTCATTATTCCTGACCAGACCTATTTTGTTTCAGAATGTGAGTCCTTTACCTTTTACGGTCCTATTTATTTTGGGTTGTTTCAAAAGGATTTAAAAATTCTGAGAAAGTGGGGGTATCGGCTATAGATGTTCATGATGTTTTAAAGTGTTATTTTCAAGAACCTCAGTAGCTTTGCAATATATTTCGTTTCTTCTTCAGCTTACATGATAGCTAACTGTAATTTATAGTGTAGGCGACTTGGATTGGTTTTTCCAACGGAGTTCCATAGAGAGATCTTTGGAAAAAAAAAAAAGGACCAGCATTCATCAGGAGTCTATGTACTTCATTATAAATCCTCCTGACTCCACACCTTTCCCCCAGAAGCTGCTGTAGCCACCAGTTCTGAGCATGCTCTGAAGACCTTAGGGCACGTGTAATTAGCACCTCCCCGCAAACCCTAAACACATTCGTCTCACTATGTCCTTTATGGTCTTCTGACACTACAGAGTGGACCGTTTGGAAAACTCACCCTGTACTCACACATGCCAATTCTGGAAATATGGGGGAGGTGATATGTGAGGCCATCCTAGACCAGTGGGGTCTGGAGTGAGGTCTGGAAGTTGAGTGATGGCTCCTTATATCTCTCCAAGACTCATAAGCCATTTCCTAAGCATCTCAGAAAAGGACAGAGAAACCTTCAGAAGTTCCCATACCAACCATAAATTTGGAATGAGGGTTGTATTAGTTTTTTTCCTCCTCTGGTCTCATACCTACTCCCCAAGATTAAAGCTCTGCTTTCAGGTAGCACGCAGGCTGAGGTGTGCCTGTGGATTCTTTGGCAGATGCTCTTATATCTTCCTCCGTCAATTCATAAAGGGTATTTGTCATCCCAGAGGCTCTGAGAAGTCCTGCAGTAATAAGCCTGTTTAGCGTTGTGAATTTTAGAATTTCTCAAAGTTAGTGCACCATAAACTCCGCTTTCACCACATGGCACCTGTTTCTATCTCTAACACCCTGAGGAGGGTTGACCTAAGGATGAGCAATGGAAATCTGTGTTAAAAGCATGGATACCTGTGGGCGAACTCTAGATCTGCTCCCATTTCAGTTTATTATCAATCACACTAAAACATGGGAAAGGCTTGTCCTGTTTCTTACTCTGTTGTCAAGAAACAATTTGTCCTTATTGCCTAGACAACATTTTCAAGGTCATTATCCCAAGGGCTGGTGGTTCTGCTTTCAGCCGTTATGGCCTGCCTCTAACAACTCATAAAAATGGTAATGTTTTAGATTAAATATTAATTAATCAATAAAAATAATACTTAAGTGACTATGTTATGTAAGGAAAGCATAATGGAGAATTCTTTAAAAAAAGAGATCATTTTTTTACCCTCAAGAAGCTTAAAAATTAAAAAATATATATATACTGTAAAAGTTGTGGTAGCTTTTTGTTACTATCCATAAATACCCTTTTCCTCTACTCCCGGCCACATGGGAAGATTGCACTTCTGTACAGCTCAACATTAGCTGTGGCCAGGGAGTTTCCTTTGACCAATGAGGGTGAGAAGAAAGTGACATGTGACACCCATGGGGGAAAGCATTTGATTTCAGATGCTCAACTCCCCAGGCAGCTATTTCTCAGAAATCGTGGCGGCAGCAGTATACATGAAGAAAACAGAAGACTGAAGCAATCAGGGTGTAGGGATTACACGCGGAGGAAAGCTTCCCTGAAGATTCACCTGGAACCGCTGCAGACTTAGCCTGAATGAAAAACTGCACTGAAATGTTACTTGGTGCTGCAGCCTGACTTAGCTTGAACTAGCTCATGCAATCAGGAGGCTAACAGAAAGAAAGAACTAGTCCTTGTTGAGAGCTGTGAGGGGTCTGAGATCTTATCTTACAGTCAAGCTCACAAGTTAGACAACTACAGTCTAATGGATGCTGGCAGAAGACACAAAACTCATGGGTTGGAGACAAAAGGGAATTGGACTCAAGCCAAGGAATCAGCATTTGCACCAGCTCCCTGAGCCCCAGTTCCCACAGGGCAGCACAAAGAGTGGCTATCTGAGTATGCCATGGGCGGTGTTATAGGACAGGAGCTGTGCGTTTAAGGAGTCTGAATCCTTTAAAATAGTTAATGGGCCTGCTTGACCTTTGTCTTGGAGGGAGACATTAGTACACCAGAATATGTGTGATTGGTCTTCAAAGGGAGTCACTATCTCCCTCTTCCAAAATGGGCAACAGACCCATCCCTGGCTCCAGGGGGAGATACTGTGTCCATCTTTCCAAGATTGTTCATATGCAAACTCGTTTGAAGATAGAGTCTAACACAAAGAGAGTCAGTGCCTCTGCTTTAAAGATGTCTGGAAACATGGGACACCAAAGGAAAATTGTCTCCTAATAGTACTTGAGATTATTTCCAAATAAGTTATTCATTTATTTATTCACAAATAGTCGCTGGGTATTTAGTGTAGAACAGGTGCTCTTCTGGCCTCTGGAGCCTGAATAACCAAGATAAAAAAAGGTTTCAGCTCTCAGGGAGCTTATATTTTAGGGTGGAGACCTGAATGATAAATACACAGCAGTTGTGTATAGTGATAATCATTTAAAAAAAATCAGGATAACAGAATGGAGAGTGACTTGAGTTCAAGAACAGGCAATGTTAAATGCCAGAGAAGGTGTCTCTGAGGAGGAGGCAATACTGACCCAAGATCTGAATGACAAGAAACATCCAGCTCGGTGAAGATCTAGGGTAGGGTCAGGCCAGACCACAGTAGATGAGCTTGGCTTTTATGAGGATCATGAATTCTGCTACTGTCGTCACTACTACTACCTGTTATTACGACTACTCTAGTGTCAACAACATAGTGGATCTCTTCCAACCATAAGCCAAAGGCTCAAGGAAGAAGGAGGGTACTGGGGCCTAAGCAAAGGGAGTAAGAGGAGAAAGGGGCATGAAAATAGGATTGAAATAATAGTACCGGCCACACGTGAGATGACAGTTTTCAGGTTGTAGTGATGTCAAAGCTCTTCAGGAAAGGTGGATTCTGAGCAAGGTTTGAATAGCAGAGAGAAGGGGATGAGGCTATGATGATGGTTCCGGAATCTTACACGCAGTCATGATGGACACAGGGAAGGACCAGAGCAGTGCAAGGGATGACCAGGGAAAAGTTAAATGTGTATTTGTGACTCCATTTGTAATTTAGGCTTATGATTGTGGAAGACTGGGCAGGAAAGAGGATTTAAATGGATTTAGGGGGCACCTGGGTGGCTCAGTTGTTAAGCGTCTGCCTTTAGCTCAGGGCGTGATCCCGGCGTTATGGGGTCGAGCCCCACGTCAGGCTCCTCCACTTGGAGCCTGCTTCTTCCTCTCCCACTCCCCCTGCTTGTGTTCCCTCTCTCACTGGCTGTCTCTCTCTCCATCAAATAAATAAATAAATAAAATCTTTTAAAAAATGGATTTAGGAAGAAAACAAAATCTTTTTGAGTAATAGGCACAGGATTCACAAAGCATAGATGACACTACTGGTGGCCGAATTTGTTACATGGCATTGGTTTGATTAAGAGGTATTGAGAAGGCCTGGAGATTTTGTTGAAGTACCATGGGAAAAGCATATATATTCAATTCTGAATTATTTTTAAAGGCTAAATAGTAAAGATGCGGTACAGCTCAGAAGACTGCTCTGATTTCTACACCTTTCTGGGAGGGTAAGCAACCCGTGAATTGTCTTGAGTAAGCTTTGCTCCGGAGCTAGTTGAAGACAAATTTTGGAAAGCCACAAATTGATATGCTGTAAATTTTGGCTAAGGTTTGAGTTGGTGACAATTCAAGCAGGAGTGTGTATTGTTGTGAGCAACTGGTCAATAGCATGCTGACACAATTTTTCCATAGCTCTTTCATGAAAAAAAGTCACGTACTCAACGTCTCTGGTCCTTACAAGTCTTCATTAAAGAAAAGTCTGTATTCAGGGAGAATTGGAGGCAAAGACAAACGCCTATACCACTTGTACATCCTCCTTGGAAATAGGTCTAGAAAGCGATTTTTGTTTTCTTGTCCCTCCAGCTCCACATTGGCTGATGAGAAGTATAGTAATTTAACTAATACTGAAGAGAAGTAAATGGTTTTAACAGAGAATGACCATTTGGAAGTTCATGAATTCTAGTATCGTTTATGGTTTATATAATAGCTTTGTGGTAAATTAGGGATGGTTCTATTTATTTTTTTAAAGATTTTATTTATTTATTTGACAGAGAAAGAGCATGGGGGGGTGGTGAGGTGGGAGGGAGGAGCAGAGGGAGAGGGGAAGCAGACTCCTCGCTGAGCAGGGAGCCTGATGCGGGGCTCAATCCCAGGACCCTGAAATTGTGACTTGGGCTGAAAGCTGACGCTTAAACTGCCTGAGCCACCCCGGCACCCGGGGTGGTTCTCTATGTTTATCACAAGTACAAAAAAAAGGCAAGAAATAGAAATCTTACTGTGAATACTTTTCATTGCCTTGGTATAATAACATTAATGAATATCTCATAATCTCCCAGTCATTCGGACTCAGTATTAGCCTGGAGTCTCTCATTTCCATCATTCCACAAATCCAGTTTGTCAAACATTCTGCCAAATTTTCCTTCTTCGTATCATCCCAGTGTCCTAACTCAGGGCCTAATTTCTTTCTGCAATTATTATAATTGTCTCCAAGCTGGTTTTTCTGCTCAAATCAATCTTTTTTTCTTTTTTCTTTGTGATTTACAGCACCATCATTTTTTTCCTGTAATGCTTTTGATCTCAGGGTACCTAACATTTCCACCCTTAGTAGAAACTTATATAACTATATATGACGAAGTGTATTACAAGGAACTGGATCATGCAATTATGTAGGCTGAGAAGTCCAAGATACGCACTGGGGAAGCTGGATGCTCAGGAGAACCATTGGTGTAGTTTGAGTTCCCATTTAAGCTGGAAAGCAGAAGAATCATGTTCCAGCCCAAAATCAGGAAAAGAGAAAGATTTCTAGCTTATCCCTTATTTTTACCTTGTCTTCAATAAATAGATTGGATGAGACCCACCTACATTGGGAAGGGCAGTCTACTTTACTCAGTCTACCCACTTAAATATTAGTCTCTTCCAAAAACACCCTCAGAGACACACCCAGAATAGTGTTTAAACAAACATCTGGGCATCCTGTGGGCCAGTCATACCAAGTGTGGTCACCACACTTCTATGGAACCTTCCCTCATCTTTCCACAGGGTCTGTCTCACTTCTGTGAACTCCTACAACCTGTAGAATATGACTCCTTTTTACTTTTGTTCACAGTCAGTGTCTTAGTGTTAGTTATGTACATGACCCATATTATCTGGCTGATAATAAGTACTTAATATATATTATTAGTATTATTATCCCTGAGGGTGAATATTAATATGAAATCCCAGATTCTCTCTCCCTCTCAGTGCAGAATGCTGTGGAAGTTCAGGTTTGGTGAAAACCTGCTAGAAAACAGATTGACCTTCTCTGTTTTTGAATATTAGCCTAAGTGCGTATAAATACACATCCACAGTTTCTAGACCTACGGGTCACAGACTGGACTTTTACTATGGGGGGAAGAGATGCTGCCTTGCCTCTGGCCTACGGGCAAACTCCTTCTGCATTCAAATCCATGCAGATTTATTATCATTACTTTTTAAGCTTCAGCTCTATTTAAGCCAGCATGACATCACTAGATAGAAAATAGTTCAAGTAAAACAAAGAAAAATTATATGAGTCTTTCTTGTTGAGTGATTTTGGTGATAATAGTCTTCTGTTCACTTGAGACACCATTTTCATGGAGGAGTACAAATAAATTTTTTTAAAATAATAAAGAACAAATCTATAAAAGAAATCTAATTTTTTTTTTTGCTGAATGTAGGCCACCAGAATACCAAAAAAAATATCGAATCTTTAAATTACATTGCCCAGAGGATAATTTTATGTAGGAGAAGATTCTAAATTAGGTTTCTGGACTCTTGGGATTCAAACGTATTGGCATCCCCAGTGTTCTGTAACCATATTTTTCATCTGCTTAGGTTTTGAATTGTGACAAATCCACATTAGCAGGTGTGATCATTTTTAAGGAATCATATGGCAACTGACTGGTATTTAAGTGACACAAGGAAAGTATCAACCAATAGTTTCATGATACAACCACCGTCAACAGGAGCCTGGCTTTGTTTTGCCGTCTTTGTAATGAAGACTAATTTTAATTGTCCTTGACTCTATGATACGTGTAGCAGCATTTTTTTCCCCAATATTTAAACTCTCATAAACATCATTCGATAGGAGATAATGTAGTTGTACTCTGTGTTTATGTTTCCTCCATTCACTACATTTTGAGGAAGTCTTAAAATAATTTTGTTTACTCTTAACACTGCATGCAATCTACAACCTTTGCTAGAAGGCAAGGAATTCTGAAGCTCTCTTAACCAAATCAGACTCTGCAGAAAATAAGACCTACAAAGAAATCAGTATTTATTTTATTGATTAAATTAACAGAAGGTACCCAACGATTTATACACACATTGTTATGCTCTTCTAATAATCTTGGCGACAAGAAAGTGTTGAGACTTCAAAAACATATTTATCTTCTATGCTGGTTTTATAAAATGAGAGACACTATATATACCAGCCTTTATATGTGACTACGCCTTTGCTGTTAGGGATTTTTTTTTTCTTTTAGAACTTCTTTTAAGGAAACTATTTCAAAGGTTCTCCTTGAAACTTTGAATCCAGTTCTTTAAGAGCTCAGATATCTGGTGAACTATAAATGTATGTTTTAAGGATGAATTTTACTGACTCTAAACAAAATTTGACTTATAATCTAAGATATTAATTCAAAAACCTTTAGAGAACTGGAATCCAAGTGTTTTTATGTTTACAGCAATGATGCATAGCAAATACAGCATCTTAGTTCCATGAAATTTATATTCTTCTTCAATATGAAGCAGAAAGTCTCCTCCTTTGACTATGAGGCATTTTTAAGTTAGTGTAACCACCTATCTCGTAATGGAAAACGAGGGAGTGCACTTCCTCTTGACATGGGAATGTTACAGTTCAATTCACTGTAACCCCAGGGGGCAGGCCCAGCACAGTGTGATCTCTAAGCTTCCTATCTACAAATACAGAAGAAATTCTCAGCTTCTGCACTGTAGGTGGCATTAAAAATTATACTTTCAGATCACACGTCTGCTGGAGAGGAATAAGAAGTTAGGTCCTGAAGACTTATAATTTATTTGATACCTTCTTGTGCCCACTCATTAGGATCCATTCCCAGCAGGAGAGAGACAGCACAACAGCCTCTATTGAACAGATTTTGCACCTAGGTGTCTTTCAGCAGGATACTTAAAAGTGGTGCATGACTCAGAAACCTATTCATACGGCCTCTTATATTAGGCCAGTGAGACAAATACTTGCAGTCTTCCTTTCAAACTTTTTAAAAAAAAGTTTCACAAATGCAAAGTTTCGAATTTTCTAGTTATTTTGCTGTAACATTTTCCCATGTTCAAACTGGAAAAAGGAAAATATAATATTGCCTGTATTTTTGTCTCTAGTTTGGATGGGAGCCTATTCTCACATCTAAATATGAATCTTGTTTTTTTTTTTTTNGCCTTTGAAGTAGGATCATCAAGGAAGATGGCATCCCCATCTGTGCTCTCTGTGGGAAAGCAGGAGCCTAATTTTGGTGGGCACCTTACTCTTAGTTGTAAAACTACCTCTTGTGTAGATAGTGGCAAGCTTACTTTTCCTTTGGATAAAGGAAATTAGCAGACACGGATGGCCTTGAATCCCCACACTTCAGTTTTTTTTTTTTTTTAAAGATTTTATTTATTTATTTATTTGACAGAAATAGAGACAGCCAGCAAGAGAGGGAACACAAGCTGGGGGAGTGGGAGAGGAAGAAGCAGATTCCCAGTGGAGGAACCTGATGCAGGGCTCGATCCCAGGACGCCAAGATCACGCCCTGAGCTGAAGGCGGACGCTTAACAACTGAGCCACCCAGGTGCCCCATGCACTTCAGTTCTTAAAACTCCTTCAACCCCCAACACGCATGCTTTGAGTAGAGCTGAGTGTCAGGACTGTGCTCTCACCTCTGTTGCTGCCAAGAGCATTGGGATACAAGTGATTTGGTTTGCTCATCTTGTCCAGTGTGAGTTTTCTTTAACAATAATATTTGATGATTATGCTAATGCAATTGGTAGTGTTACAAATTAACATATTGAAAAATCCGGTTGGGCATGTGTCTAAAACTTGGATTTTAGCGTCTGCATGTTTGCTGTTAATAAATGTGGTTGGATTCTGTTCACACATTTAAAGGGATATGGATATGAAAAATAAGCCTTTGATCAAATGGTATATTTGCCCCTAGATGAAATTAAGAAATACATGTGATGTTAGGGCTGAAAGAATGAAAAGCTCTCAGTTCAAACTCATGAGCAAAGAATGCTGGTTTGAAACAATAACAACAAGCAAACAACTTTGTTGCTACTTGCAGGAAAGAATTTGTCCTGAACTCTTCAGACAGTTCAAGTAACTGTGTTGTTTTCATATAACACCTTTTCTTCTGGGAATTCCATAGCCCTCTGAGCTAGTAAAGATTATTACTGCCATCTGGCAGTGAGGAAAGCAAACACAGTTAAGTGTGACCTTCCAAGGTCACATTATTAATTAATGGTAGTTTGGTGCTATTTTCCATAGTTTGTAGACTTATTCAATGACAAAACTCATTTTGAAAGCAATATTTCAATGTGATGGCTTGGGGAAAATCATTTGAACCATTAAGGAAGTAACTTTTTAATCAAAGGCGTAGGAAAAAAAAGTCAGTGACAAAGATTTCAAACAAGCCAAAAATGCCTGTCCTTGAGTATTAGAAGTCAATTTTCTACCTTATCACTCATTCTCATTTTTAAAAGATTTATTTATTTGGGGAAGGGGCACAGGGAGAGAGAGAAAATCCTGAAGCAGACTCCCTGGTGAGCACAGAGCCCAAGGCAGGGTTTGATCTCACTACCCTGAGGTCATGACCTGAAATCAGGACTTGAAATCACCACCTGAGCCAAAACCAACTGTTGGCCCCTTAATCAATTGAACCACCCAGGCACCCCATCCTTCTCATTTTAAAATCACTGTTTTGTTATTTCCTTTGTCCCCCTCGTAGCACCTCCCTGATATGCTGATTACTTACTGGCTGTTTGTTTTTGTGTACACAACTCGAGCATGTTTGCATTGTTGAATGGTTCTTCTGTAGTTTGGGTTTTAATTGAGCTAAAGATGTTACACTCAGGAAAGTAATAATCACCTCATTAGATTCCATGAATGCGTTTGCATTGTAAAAAAAACCTAAGAATTGAGGATATAAAGTTTTTATAGAAAATGAGATATTATTGGAGAAACAAATGAACAGATATTCAGGTATCTTACAATAATCGTAAAAGTTTTGTGGCAGCCAATGTTGCTCAGAAATTAAATTAGAAGGTGCTTTACAACTATATTTGATTTCAAATTCTGGGAGGATTCATTATTCCTGACCAGACCTATTTTGTTTCAGAATGTGAGTCCTTTACCTTTTACGGTCCTATTTATTTTGGGTTGTTTCAAAAGGATTTAAAAATTCTGAGAAAGTGGGGGTATCGGCTATAGATGTTCATGATGTTTTAAAGTGTTATTTTCAAGAACCTCAGTAGCTTTGCAATATATTTCGTTTCTTCTTCAGCTTACATGATAGCTAACTGTAATTTATAGTGTAGGCGACTTGGATTGGTTTTTCCAACGGAGTTCCATAGAGAGATCTTTGAAAAAAAAAAAAAGGACCAGCATTCATCAGGAGTCTATGTACTTCATTATAAATCCTCCTGACTCCACACCTTTCCCCCAGAAGCTGCTGTAGCCACCAGTTCTGAGCATGCTCTGAAGACCTTAGGGCACGTGTAATTAGCACCTCCCCGCAAACCCTAAACACATTCGTCTCACTATGTCCTTTATGGTCTTCTGACACTACAGAGTGGACCGTTTGGAAAACTCACCCTGTACTCACACATGCCAATTCTGGAAATATGGGGGAGGTGATATGTGAGGCCATCCTAGACCAGTGGGGTCTGGAGTGAGGTCTGGAAGTTGAGTGATGGCTCCTTATATCTCTCCAAGACTCATAAGCCATTTCCTAAGCATCTCAGAAAAGGACAGAGAAACCTTCAGAAGTTCCCATACCAACCATAAATTTGGAATGAGGGTTGTATTAGTTTTTTTCCTCCTCTGGTCTCATACCTACTCCCCAAGATTAAAGCTCTGCTTTCAGGTAGCACGCAGGCTGAGGTGTGCCTGTGGATTCTTTGGCAGATGCTCTTATATCTTCCTCCGTCAATTCATAAAGGGTATTTGTCATCCCAGAGGCTCTGAGAAGTCCTGCAGTAATAAGCCTGTTTAGCGTTGTGAATTTTAGAATTTCTCAAAGTTAGTGCACCATAAACTCCGCTTTCACCACATGGCACCTGTTTCTATCTCTAACACCCTGAGGAGGGTTGACCTAAGGATGAGCAATGGAAATCTGTGTTAAAAGCATGGATACCTGTGGGCGAACTCTAGATCTGCTCCCATTTCAGTTTATTATCAATCACACTAAAACATGGGAAAGGCTTGTCCTGTTTCTTACTCTGTTGTCAAGAAACAATTTGTCCTTATTGCCTAGACAACATTTTCAAGGTCATTATCCCAAGGGCTGGTGGTTCTACTTTCAGCCGTTATGGCCTGCCTCTAACAACTCATAAAAATGGTAATGTTTTAGATTAAATATTAATTAATCAATAAAAATAATACTTAAGTGACTATGTTATGTAAGGAAAGCATAATGGAGAATTCTTTAAAAAAAGAGATCATTTTTTTACCCTCAAGAAGCTTAAAAATTAAAAAATATATATATACTGTAAAAGTTGTGGTAGCTTTTTGTTACTATCCATAAATACCCTTTTCCTCTACTCCCGGCCACATGGGAAGATTGCACTTCTGTACAGCTCAACATTAGCTGTGGCCAGGGAGTTTCCTTTGACCAATGAGGGTGAGAAGAAAGTGACATGTGACACCCATGGGGGAAAGCATTTGATTTCAGATGCTCAACTCCCCAGGCAGCTATTTCTCAGAAATCGTGGCGGCAGCAGTATACATGAAGAAAACAGAAGACTGAAGCAATCAGGGTGTAGGGATTACACGCGGAGGAAAGCTTCCCTGAAGATTCACCTGGAACCGCTGCAGACTTAGCCTGAATGAAAAACTGCACTGAAATGTTACTTGGTGCTGCAGCCTGACTTAGCTTGAACTAGCTCATGCAATCAGGAGGCTAACAGAAAGAAAGAACTAGTCCTTGTTGAGAGCTGTGAGGGGTCTGAGATCTTATCTTACAGTCAAGCTCACAAGTTAGACAACTACAGTCTAATGGATGCTGGCAGAAGACACAAAACTCATGGGTTGGAGACAAAAGGGAATTGGACTCAAGCCAAGGAATCAGCATTTGCACCAGCTCCCTGAGCCCCAGTTCCCACAGGGCAGCACAAAGAGTGGCTATCTGAGTATGCCATGGGCGGTGTTATAGGACAGGAGCTGTGCGTTTAAGGAGTCTGAATCCTTTAAAATAGTTAATGGGCCTGCTTGACCTTTGTCTTGGAGGGAGACATTAGTACACCAGAATATGTGTGATTGGTCTTCAAAGGGAGTCACTATCTCCCTCTTCCAAAATGGGCAACAGACCCATCCCTGGCTCCAGGGGGAGATACTGTGTCCATCTTTCCAAGATTGTTCATATGCAAACTCGTTTGAAGATAGAGTCTAACACAAAGAGAGTCAGTGCCTCTGCTTTAAAGATGTCTAGAAACATGGGACACCAAAGGAAAATTGTCTCCTAATAGTACTTGAGATTATTTCCAAATAAGTTATTCATTTATTTATTCACAAATAGTCGCTGGGTATTTAGTGTAGAACAGGTGCTCTTCTGGCCTCTGGAGCCTGAATAACCAAGATAAAAAAAGGTTTCAGCTCTCAGGGAGCTTATATTTTAGGGTGGAGACCTGAATGATAAATACACAGCAGTTGTGTATAGTGATAATCATTTAAAAAAAATCAGGATAACAGAATGGAGAGTGACTTGAGTTCAAGAACAGGCAATGTTAAATGCCAGAGAAGGTGTCTCTGAGGAGGAGGCAATACTGACCCAAGATCTGAATGACAAGAAACATCCAGCTCGGTGAAGATCTAGGGTAGGGTCAGGCCAGACCACAGTAGATGAGCTTGGCTTTTATGAGGATCATGAATTCTGCTACTGTCGTCACTACTACTACCTGTTATTACGACTACTCTAGTGTCAACAACATAGTGGATCTCTTCCAACCATAAGCCAAAGGCTCAAGGAAGAAGGAGGGTACTGGGGCCTAAGCAAAGGGAGTAAGAGGAGAAAGGGGCATGAAAATAGGATTGAAATAATAGTACCGGCCACACGTGAGATGACAGTTTTCAGGTTGTAGTGATGTCAAAGCTCTTCAGGAAAGGTGGATTCTGAGCAAGGTTTGAATAGCAGAGAGAAGGGGATGAGGCTATGATGATGGTTCCGGAATCTTACACGCAGTCATGATGGACACAGGGAAGGACCAGAGCAGTGCAAGGGATGACCAGGGAAAAGTTAAATGTGTATTTGTGACTCCATTTGTAATTTAGGCTTATGATTGTGGAAGACTGGGCAGGAAAGAGGATTTAAATGGATTTAGGGGGCACCTGGGTGGCTCAGTTGTTAAGCGTCTGCCTTTAGCTCAGGGCGTGATCCCGGCGTTATGGGGTCGAGCCCCACGTCAGGCTCCTCCACTTGGAGCCTGCTTCTTCCTCTCCCACTCCCCCTGCTTGTGTTCCCTCTCTCACTGGCTGTCTCTCTCTCCATCAAATAAATAAATAAATAAAATCTTTTAAAAAATGGATTTAGGAAGAAAACAAAATCTTTTTGAGTAATAGGCACAGGATTCACAAAGCATAGATGACACTACTGGTGGCCGAATTTGTTACATGGCATTGGTTTGATTAAGAGGTATTGAGAAGGCCTGGAGATTTTGTTGAAGTACCATGGGAAAAGCATATATATTCAATTCTGAATTATTTTTAAAGGCTAAATAGTAAAGATGCGGTACAGCTCAGAAGACTGCTCTGATTTCTACACCTTTCTGGGAGGGTAAGCAACCCGTGAATTGTCTTGAGTAAGCTTTGCTCCGGAGCTAGTTGAAGACAAATTTTGGAAAGCCACAAATTGATATGCTGTAAATTTTGGCTAAGGTTTGAGTTGGTGACAATTCAAGCAGGAGTGTGTATTGTTGTGAGCAACTGGTCAATAGCATGCTGACACAATTTTTCCATAGCTCTTTCATGAAAAAAAGTCACGTACTCAACGTCTCTGGTCCTTACAAGTCTTCATTAAAGAAAAGTCTGTATTCAGGGAGAATTGGAGGCAAAGACAAACGCCTATACCACTTGTACATCCTCCTTGGAAATAGGTCTAGAAAGCGATTTTTGTTTTCTTGTCCCTCCAGCTCCACATTGGCTGATGAGAAGTATAGTAATTTAACTAATACTGAAGAGAAGTAAATGGTTTTAACAGAGAATGACCATTTGGAAGTTCATGAATTCTAGTATCGTTTATGGTTTATATAATAGCTTTGTGGTAAATTAGGGATGGTTCTATTTATTTTTTTAAAGATTTTATTTATTTATTTGACAGAGAAAGAGCATGGGGGGGTGGTGAGGTGGGAGGGAGGAGCAGAGGGAGAGGGGAAGCAGACTCCTCGCTGAGCAGGGAGCCTGATGCGGGGCTCAATCCCAGGACCCTGAAATTGTGACT
This sequence comes from Ailuropoda melanoleuca, assembly GCF_002007445.2. Lineage (NCBI taxonomy): Eukaryota > Metazoa > Chordata > Mammalia > Carnivora > Ursidae > Ailuropoda > Ailuropoda melanoleuca. The sequence continues at coordinate 18,159,775 of NC_048218.1, forward strand.
TGGGCTGAAAGCTGACGCTTAAACTGCCTGAGCCACCCCGGCACCCGGGGTGGTTCTCTATGTTTATCACAAGTACAAAAAAAAGGCAAGAAATAGAAATCTTACTGTGAATACTTTTCATTGCCTTGGTATAATAACATTAATGAATATCTCATAATCTCCCAGTCATTCGGACTCAGTATTAGCCTGGAGTCTCTCATTTCCATCATTCCACAAATCCAGTTTGTCAAACATTCTGCCAAATTTTCCTTCTTCGTATCATCCCAGTGTCCTAACTCAGGGCCTAATTTCTTTCTGCAATTATTATAATTGTCTCCAAGCTGGTTTTTCTGCTCAAATCAATCTTTTTTTCTTTTTTCTTTGTGATTTACAGCACCATCATTTTTTTCCTGTAATGCTTTTGATCTCAGGGTACCTAACATTTCCACCCTTAGTAGAAACTTATATAACTATATATGACGAAGTGTATTACAAGGAACTGGATCATGCAATTATGTAGGCTGAGAAGTCCAAGATACGCACTGGGGAAGCTGGATGCTCAGGAGAACCATTGGTGTAGTTTGAGTTCCCATTTAAGCTGGAAAGCAGAAGAATCATGTTCCAGCCCAAAATCAGGAAAAGAGAAAGATTTCTAGCTTATCCCTTATTTTTACCTTGTCTTCAATAAATAGATTGGATGAGACCCACCTACATTGGGAAGGGCAGTCTACTTTACTCAGTCTACCCACTTAAATATTAGTCTCTTCCAAAAACACCCTCAGAGACACACCCAGAATAGTGTTTAAACAAACATCTGGGCATCCTGTGGGCCAGTCATACCAAGTGTGGTCACCACACTTCTATGGAACCTTCCCTCATCTTTCCACAGGGTCTGTCTCACTTCTGTGAACTCCTACAACCTGTAGAATATGACTCCTTTTTACTTTTGTTCACAGTCAGTGTCTTAGTGTTAGTTATGTACATGACCCATATTATCTGGCTGATAATAAGTACTTAATATATATTATTAGTATTATTATCCCTGAGGGTGAATATTAATATGAAATCCCAGATTCTCTCTCCCTCTCAGTGCAGAATGCTGTGGAAGTTCAGGTTTGGTGAAAACCTGCTAGAAAACAGATTGACCTTCTCTGTTTTTGAATATTAGCCTAAGTGCGTATAAATACACATCCACAGTTTCTAGACCTACGGGTCACAGACTGGACTTTTACTATGGGGGGAAGAGATGCTGCCTTGCCTCTGGCCTACGGGCAAACTCCTTCTGCATTCAAATCCATGCAGATTTATTATCATTACTTTTTAAGCTTCAGCTCTATTTAAGCCAGCATGACATCACTAGATAGAAAATAGTTCAAGTAAAACAAAGAAAAATTATATGAGTCTTTCTTGTTGAGTGATTTTGGTGATAATAGTCTTCTGTTCACTTGAGACACCATTTTCATGGAGGAGTACAAATAAATTTTTTTAAAATAATAAAGAACAAATCTATAAAAGAAATCTAATTTTTTTTTTTGCTGAATGTAGGCCACCAGAATACCAAAAAAAATATCGAATCTTTAAATTACATTGCCCAGAGGATAATTTTATGTAGGAGAAGATTCTAAATTAGGTTTCTGGACTCTTGGGATTCAAACGTATTGGCATCCCCAGTGTTCTGTAACCATATTTTTCATCTGCTTAGGTTTTGAATTGTGACAAATCCACATTAGCAGGTGTGATCATTTTTAAGGAATCATATGGCAACTGACTGGTATTTAAGTGACACAAGGAAAGTATCAACCAATAGTTTCATGATACAACCACCGTCAACAGGAGCCTGGCTTTGTTTTGCCGTCTTTGTAATGGAGACTAATTTTAATTGTCCTTGACTCTATGATACGTGTAGCAGCATTTTTTTCCCCAATATTTAAACTCTCATAAACATCATTCGATAGGAGATAATGTAGTTGTACTCTGTGTTTATGTTTCCTCCATTCACTACATTTTGAGGAAGTCTTAAAATAATTTTGTTTACTCTTAACACTGCATGCAATCTACAACCTTTGCTAGAAGGCAAGGAATTCTGAAGCTCTCTTAACCAAATCAGACTCTGCAGAAAATAAGACCTACAAAGAAATCAGTATTTATTTTATTGATTAAATTAACAGAAGGTACCCAACGATTTATACACACATTGTTATGCTCTTCTAATAATCTTGGCGACAAGAAAGTGTTGAGACTTCAAAAACATATTTATCTTCTATGCTGGTTTTATAAAATGAGAGACACTATATATACCAGCCTTTATATGTGACTACGCCTTTGCTGTTAGGGATTTTTTTTTTCTTTTAGACCTTCTTTTAAGGAAACTACTTCAAAGGTTCTCCTTGAAACTTTGAATCCAGTTCTTTAAGAGCTCAGATATCTGGTGAACTATAAATGTATGTTTTAAGGATGAATTTTACTGACTCTAAACAAAATTTGACTTATAATCTAAGATATTAATTCAAAAACGTTTAGAGAACTAGAATCCAAGTGTTTTTATGTTTACAGCAATGATGCATAGCAAATACAGCATCTTAGTTCCATGAAATTTATATTCTTCTTCAGTATGAAGCAGAAAGTCTCCTCCTTTGACTATGAGGCATTTTTAAGTTAGTGTAACCACCTATCTCGTAATGGAAAACGAGGGAGTGCACTTCCTCTTGACATGGATGTTACAGTTCAATTCACTGTAACCCCAGGGGGCAGGCCCAGCACAGTGTGATCTCTAAGCTTCCTATCTACAAATACAGAAGAAATTCTCAGCTTCTGAACCGTAGGTGGCATTAAAAATTATACTTTCAGATCACACGTCTGCTGGAGAGGAATAAGAAGTTAGGTCCTGAAGACTTATAATTTATTTGATACCTTCTTGTGCCCACTCATTAGGATCCATTCCCAGCAGGAGAGAGACAGCACAACAGCCTCTATTGAACAGATTTTGCACCTAGGTGTCTTTCAGCAGGATACTTAAAAGTGGTGCATGACTCAGAAACCTATTCATACGGCCTCTTATATTAGGCCAGTGAGACAAATACTTGCAGTCTTCCTTTCAAACTTTTTAAAAAAAAGTTTCACAAATGCAAAGTTTCGAATTTTCTAGTTATTTTGCTGTAACATTTTCCCATGTTCAAACTGGAAAAAGGAAAATATAATATTGCCTGTATTTTTGTCTCTAGTTTGGATGGGAGCCTATTCTCACATCTAAATATGAATCTTGTTTTTTTTTTTTTTCTTCATCCAATTTATAGCAGTAACAGTAGCTGTAGTCATGATTAGAGGAATAGTAGAGCTAACATTTACTGATCCTTTGCTATGTGACAAGCACTAGTTACCACTTCGTATACATTTTCTCACCTACACCTCAGAGCTCCTCTACGCTTAAGGCTCTATATTTTACAGAAGTGAAATTGAGGCTTAGAAAAATGAAGCACTTGGCTGAGATTCTAAAACCAGAAAGTGGTGGTGGTGAAGTTTGAACCCATGATAACATGTCAAAGCTCATGCTTTTAAACCCTTCGCTTCCATAATAGAAATCTTTTCGTAGATGAAAGTTGTGAGTGCAGAAGCTACTGATATCATGTTTATAAAAAATGCAGAAGATTGAGGCACCTGGATGGCTCAGTCGGTTAAGTGTCTGCCTTCTGCTCAGGTCAGGATCTCAGAGTCCAGAGATCGAGCCCCACATCTGGCTCTCTGCTCAGTGGGGAGTCTGCTTCTCCCTCTCCCACTGCCTCTCTCCCAGCTCGTGCTCGTTCTCTCTCTCTCTCACTTTCTCAAATAAATAAATAATAAATAAATAAAGTCTTTAAAAATGCGGAAGATGGAAGTAGAAAAGAATGGGAGAATACTTGTTTGCTGAGCTCGATTTCAGGTACACTGGTAAAAGGAGGATTGGTAATCAGAAGCATGAGAGAAAACATTTATTGACACCTTTCGATGCCCTGGTGAGGGGGCTCCCCCAGTAGAGGTACTGATTCAGTACTATCTGTATTAAAGCAACGTGACCTGACATCTTACAGAATCATCGGAGAACATTACAGAATTATATTTTGCACAAATAGAGAAACAAACACGTAATTAAAACCATTATGTTATGTTATTTGTGATCAAAGAGGTTGTTTAAAGAGATGAATAACACTGTCTTTTGTATCTAAGCCTCAGTTGTTCTCTTTTTTTTAAAAAAGATTTTATTTGTTTACTTCAGAGAGACAGAGCATGCACGCATGAGTGGGGGGAGGAGCAGAGGGAGAGGGAGAAGCAGACTCCCCGCTGAGCAGGGAGCCCAGCTCCCTAGCTCGATTCCAGGACCCTGAAATCATGATCTGAGACGAAGGCAGATGCTTAACCGATTGAGCCACCCAGGCGTCCCTAAGCCTCAGTTTTTCAATCATTGCTAGGCTCAGTTTGTTTTTCTATAAGAAATTAGAAATAATTCCAACCTGAGAGTATAAATTTTATTTTCTCCCATCATTATTACATTGAAAATTAAAAGTTGTAGTGTTCATGAGTGGATAACACTGTCTCAGTTTCTTACAAAAAATAAGAAAAAGTTGAAGAAGTACAGATTGGGGGAAAAAAACACACCAAGAAGTCCTGGTACTGACAGTAACAATAGGATGTCAGGATGAAGGACATCTAGGGTTCTGTTGGCAGGTACATTTATCTCAAATTGCCAACCTAGGAAACTGAATTACTACCTAGGCTGCAAACATATTACTTAAGCCTTAGAAACCCCATAGTGATTCTGTATGTATTGGATATTAGAAAAGGGGAGCCACACAATTTGTTTAATGTGGGAAATATCTCTCTTTCTCTGTCTGTCTCTCTCTCTGTCTCTCTCTCTCACACATACACACATTCTCACTTCATAATACATACATGTAGGTTCCTGTATTATATTAAAAAAAAACCAGAGGAAGGGGGTGCCTGGGTGGCTCAGTCGGTGAGGCTTCTGCCTTTGGCTCAGGTCATGATCTGGGGTCCTGCGATACAGTCCCACATCAGGCTCCCTGCTCAGTGGGGAGTCTAGTTCTCCCTCTCCCTTTCCCTCTGCCCCACTCCCTCCCGATGTTCATACACACTGTTCTCTCTCTCTCAAATAAATAAATAAAATCTTAAAAAACAAAACAAAACAAAACAAAACCCAGCGAGGAAACTTGAAATTCAATGAAAAAACTCTATATTTTGCTTAAGGGTAAAACCATATTTTTCTGGAACCCCTACATTTTGGGTCAAGATCATATAAGCACAAGTATTTGTAGGAATGCGGGCAAGAAGGGAATGCAGAGAGGGAGATATTACAAAAGGACATGAAGAAATTTTGGAGGATGATGGATATGTTCATTGCCTTGTAGTGGTGATGGTTTCACGGATGTATACATATGTCCAACCTTCTCAAAATTTACATTTTAAACATCTGCAGATCACTGTATGTCGATTACCCTTCAACAGAGCAGTCTTAGAAAACAACATAAGAACAATGGTAGATAAAACTGGCTGCATTTCTCAGTCCAGCCTAATCTGCCTCTGTGTGTATAAGACATGGTTCATATGCGCATTGCTCCTGCCTGTGTTCCCTAATGACATTAGGGTTTGTTGTTCATATGCATGTCTCCCAGCCGGCTGAGTGGGCATTTTGAAATCTGAGAACTCCAGCACTTGGCTAAGTGAAATGCATCAGGAAGAGCCTTTCATGTATTGTTAAGTGATAACACCAACCCCTTACGTTTATATGGGATTTCACATTTTCTTAGGTGCTCTTACATCTGTTAATTCATCTGGCACCCTCACAACATCCCATTGCAGAAGTTCATCACATCCATTTTACAAGTAAAACAACAGAAATTCAAGGGATTTAAGAGACTTTCAAAAGTCATAATGCTAGGCTTTCACCACATAGTTTTACCCTCAATTAGGTTCATACAGATGAGCTTTCCCTCTCTTATACCCTCAACCCAACATTGAGCTCTAGTCTAATCAATAAAATCATTCATTAGTATTATGACTCTTTTGCATCTGTGTCCTCAAATAATATTTTCCATAATCTTTTTATCATAGCTGAGTGATGACAATCAATTAACAGGTGGAGAAAGTTCTGTTATCCTACTTGAAGAGCTTGTCATTATGATAGGATGCTATAACGGAGCTCTTGCTGCCTTTTTTAAGCAATAAAAGTGAACTCTTTGTCTTACAAAGGTGGGAATCCAGGAGACTGCACTTGATTCAAATGATTTCAGCAGAGTTGATCTGCCTCTGTCTTTCCTTTTCTTCGATCTGCTTCCTTTTATAGATACAGGATGGGCATCTGCATGGGAAGACTGTAGTATCTCTATGCCTATGATTCCAAAGGAAAAAAAAGAAGAGTTCTCTTTGCCTCGCTATATCATTATTCCCCAAAACCACCACATAGACACTTCTTTTCTGGTCCTTAACTAGGATGTTTGTCCTCTCTCAGTGATGCTGTGAGAATATGAAAAAGGCTCACCTTATTTTTAAAAACTTTTCATTTTGGAATATTTTTAGACTTATAGCAGATTTACAAAAACAAAATAGAGTTCCCAAATACTCTTTATCCACCTTCCTATAACATTACAATCACACATAATAGCAAAATTAGAGAATTAATATTGATTCGGTATTATAGTCTTCAGAGTTTACAAGTTCTCCCATTTTGTTCCATAATCCTTTCCAAGATCCCACATTGCATTTCATTATTATGTTTTCTTAATCTCTTCCAGCCTATGGGTTTCTCCATATTTCCTCGTCTTTCATGACCTTGACAGTTTTGGAGACTACTGGTTATGGGTTTTGGGGAAGGAGAGCAGAGGTGATATGTGCTTCTCTTTATATCATAGCCAATTGTTTGTGATATCCACCTGAATTATCACTGGTCATGCTAACCTTGATCACTTGGGTAAGGTGGTGTCTGCCAGGATTATCCATTTAAAGTTACTCCTTTTCTATTTCCATGCTGTTTTCCAAAGACCTGCAAACTTTTTCTGTAAACAGCCAGTTAGGAAATATTTTAGGCTTTGTGGACCATATGGTCCCTTGCCACAATGACTCTGCTGTGTAGCAAGAAATCAGACATAGACAAGACACAAACATGTCCCAATGCATGTCCTAACGAAACTAGCTGACACTGCTCTTTTCATTAGAAGTGTTCATTAAGTCAATGTATACATAAGGGGAGAGGAACTAAACTACACTTCCTCAAGGGAGTGATGTCAAAGAATCTGTGGACATAATTTAAAACTATCACAGTAATTAGTTAAGTATTTTGAAGGAGATACTTTGAGGCTATCCTCTTATTAAAGTTTCTCCCATCAATTTTTGCATCCAGCGTGAATCTTCCCTGAGCAGTTTCTATTTCCCTGGTGAGTTTCTATTTCCCTTATTCTTTCTATGTTTATTGATTGGAATTCTTTTGTAAGGAAGAGTTGTCCTTTGTCTATTTATTATTCCAGTCATTTCTTTGTATCAATATATCATCTTGGAGATTTATTTTATTCCTTGAGAAATAATCCAGTATTTACTGTACTGCTCACATTGTTACAACTTTTGCCATTGGGAGCTCTTCCACGTTGACTCCCGTGTCCCCTTGACGCATGCTTATCCTTAGGGTTTTGAGCACTTCCTTAATTTATGACGCCAGAAGATCCTCCAGGTGCGTCTTATCTTTCCTCTGCCCCATTGAAGGAGTCAGTCATGTTTCTAAGGAGCATTGGTTCCTTTTGTTGGAGAATGGTATTTAAAAACCTCTACCTGGAGCTAGGTGAGCTCAGTGCCATGCTCACTAGAGTGTCACTGCTCCTGGGTCCTTTTGGTGGATAAAGCTAGGAACCTGTTAGATGTTTATTAATTCATGCATAAGCATATAATGTCATTATTTTTATATCTATGTATTATTAAAATAACCATGACTTCATATTGATATATATAATTTCAATCTGGAATCATGGTTTTATTCTAGCATTCTCATTTTTTTTTATTTGTAACTTCTTTCTCCCAAGATGAGAAAAAGAGCTCTTGTATCTGGACCATAGGAAGTGGTTTCAGAATTTTTAATGTGTAGTCCTATGAGAAACAATTCATCACCTGGAGTACAGTGTTTGCATACAGGCCTTTTCGTATTTAGACTTAGTCCTTAAGTCAAAATGCTATTTTTCAAAGCAACTTAGGAAATGTTATTCTTTAGTGCCTCAGGGAGGCTATGCCATGTACGCAGTTGTATTCATTGTCACAGTCTGCATTCTTTCTACTGTTCGCTTGACATCCTGACTGATTGATATTTTCCGAATCTGGATACGGTAAAATTCATTACTCATGATGTACAGTTCGTGGGTCTCATGAAAGCATAGCCACGTCCCACCACTCCAGGGCCACACAGGACTGTTCCATTACCTTAAGAAAGCTCTAAAGGACCCCCTTACGGCAATCTCCACGCCCTGGCAATCACTAATCCATTTTCTGTTCAGATAGTTTTGTGTTTTCTGGAATGTCACATCAAAAGCATCATACCATACGTAAACATTTTTCATCTGGCTTCTTTTACTAGCAAAACACATTAAAATTCATTCATATTTCTGCATGACTCTAGTTTGTTCCTTTTTATTTCTGAACAGTATTGCCTTGTGAAATGTTCCACAATTTGTATATTGATTCACCTGTGGAAAGATGGCTAGGTTGTTTCCAGTTTTTGGTGACTGTGAATGATGTTGCTATAAACATCTGTGTACAAATTTTACATGAATGTAACTTTTTAATTCGCTTGGGTGAATATCCAGAAGCAGGATTGTTGGGATGGATGAGGAAGTACAGAACTAGTAGCAAGCTTGGCATGGAGATGTGGAGTAGAAGAAATGTAAGAAATAGAGATGTTAGAAGGCTTCCAGTCTGAAGCAGGTCTGAACGCGGTGAGGACAAAAAACACACAAGATCGGATTTCCAATTACTCTTTTGGGTGGGACATAACTGAATTGAGAATGTTCCTGTGACTTTTGAGATTGAGTGAGCAGAGAAGGCTTGGGACTTGCCAAGCTCTTACCCTCGGGGCGAATACATTTTAAAGGGGCAGAGGGAATCACAAAATGTGCACTTAAAATCATTATACGTTGTGTCTTTCAACATGCCACTTGTATTTTTCAAAATCACCCCAAACCAGATTATGTTCACTTTTTGGTGATTTATTTACTATTTGGTCATTGGATATGATGAATTTGAGTCAATTTCTCATTACTTCACTATTATGAAAATTGTGGGAATGATTTCAGGTGAGGCAATGATAAAAAAATATAATACTAATTCAGAGAAAGAGATTAGGTTAAACTTTATTTTGAAATCAGTGAAACGAGTACTAACATGTCAGTTCCTTCAGGTAAGAAATCTTAAGGAGAGCCATGACGTATACCTCTTTTTACCCACTATAATATGGCACATTAGCTTATGTAAAATCATCTGAAATAAATATTTACTGAATGATAAATAAATAAAAACATATAAAAGTGATATTCAGTGAACATTAACGTTATTCATAGACACAAATCATCTACACTAATATCCTAAATTATGCTATTTCTTTATATATTTATTTATAAGAAAAAAGTATTATAGTGTCTAACAATTTATTCTATTTAAAGAGTTGTATGTTAATGATTCATGATGTGACAATTAACAGTGTTTAAGAGATCAAACTTTGTCTAGAGAGATCAGAGTTTGATTTCTGGATTCACTTCTCACGGGGAACCCTGGGGATACATAGCTTCTCTGAGCCTTCTTTTCTGTGTCTATGATATAGGAATTCTCGTAATGCTGATCTCAAAGGTTATCAAGAGAATAAAAGGACATGTAGATGTAAATAATGCCTGAGTCATGGTGAACCTTCCATAAATGTTAGCTGTTAGGGCTCTTTTTAAAGATTTTTTTTTTTTTAATTTCTTTATTCGACAGAGATAGAGACAGCCAGTGAGAGAGGGAACACAAGCAGGGGGAGTGGGAGAGGGAAGAAGCAGGCTCATAGAGGAAGAGCCTAATGTGGGGCTCGATCCCATAATGCCGGGACCACGCCCTGAGCCGAAGGCAGACGCTTAACCGCTGTGCCACTCAGGCGCCCCTAGGGCTCTTTTTATGTTCCTAGTTCAACCCCTGACATCCCTATCTGCTTTGGTATGTTATGCACGTGAGCAAAAAAATCACTTTTCTACGGGATTCTCATTTTGCCTACATGGGTCCCAGAACACTTGTTTGCAATCTACCTATTCATTATTTGAGTGAGGTCCCATGCAGTTCACCAATCATACAGAGATACATGTAAAGGCTGAACATATTGATTAACTAGTAGTTATAAGTTTTGACTGGAATTGTCTCTTTGATATGGTAGAAAAGGTGACTTTGAAGCAAATACTTTATTAAAACATTTTATTTTACTTTATTAAACATTTTATTAAAACATTTCCTTAGGCAGATTTGGTTCCCTTGTGAAGAAAAAAATTGCCCATATTTAAATAGCTAAGATAAGCGCATTTGTGAGTAGAGAAATTCTCTTTAAAAGACATTTCTTCTGGGGCGCCTGGGTAGTGCCGTCATTAAGCGTCTGCCTTCAGCTCAGGGCGTGATCCCAGCCTTCTGGGATCAAGCCCCACATCAGGCTCCTCTGCTGGGAGCCTGCTTCTCCCTCTCCCACTCCCCCTGCTTTGTGTTCCCTTTCTCGCTGGCTGTCTCTCTGTCAAATAAATAAATAAAATCTTAAAAAAAAAATAAAAGACATTTCTTCTGCTAAATTAAGGAAAATGAGATCACATACATTTTTTTAGACAAATTTGTTCTTAAAATAAAATGTATATGTATATAACTTAAAATGTAAAAATAAACAAAAACATGGACTGTATATATTTTTTATTCATTTTTAAAACTCTTTGTTTCAAACATGTACAAAAGTAGACCAAATAATATAATGACCCACCTTTCTGCCCTCCCCACTACCCCCTGTGCTCCCCACTCTCCCCCAAACCCCCATTGTGTGAGTTCACCATCTGACATTAAAAATAATCTGCTTCTAGCTAGCCTAGTGTCATTTCCTACCTTTCACTTACTCTCCTGCTCTTGGATATTTTGAAGCAAATCCCAGACATCATATCCAGTCTGGGTCCATTTATTTTAACCTCAGGGAAACGTGATTTTCTAATTTTTACAGATGTAATAGGTACCTTGTTTAATTCATTTCATTTTAGTCAAACAGATTTGACAATATCACTCAAATCTGTTGTCAGTTATTTTTTCAACCAAAGTATTATCTGTGATATTATCACAGTTGAAAAGCTTTGAAAAATGTTTATAGATAAAATACTGGTTTACAAATCAGCATATCATCTTTTAAAATGAGTCTCTAGGGGCGCCTGGGTGGCACAGCGGTTAAGCGTCTGCCTTCGGCTCAGGGCGTGATCCTGGCGTTGCGGGATCGGGCCCCACATCAGGCTCCTCCACTATGAGCCTGCTTCTTCCTCTCCCACTCCCCCTACTTGTGTTCCCTCTCTCGCTGGCTGTCTCTATCTCTGTTGAATAAATAAATAAAATCTTTAAAAAAAAATAAAATAAAATGAGTCTCTAATGACAATCTAAAGACTTTATTATGACATATTTAGTTTCATGTAAAAATGTATAAGTGTATTGAAGCTGCTACATTTTTTAAAAACTTAAATATTAATTTTTATTAGAAATATTAAAAAATCCAAATGTGATTATCTTTTTGTCTTTAATTGAAGTACATTCTTTTTTTCTAAAAATAACATAACTATTTAGAAAATCAAGTGGTCTGACCTTTCAATTCTCATGATTATGTTTTCCTGGTTGTAGTCATTTGGGAATCACTTTCCTGGCAGTAACTAGATTTCCTTTTGGAATTTTATGAAATGAATATTGGCAATATTAGTAATTGTAGGAGATTTCAGAGCTCGGAAAAGCATCAAGCTTAGAGCTAATGTTTGGCCAGGATAAATCATGGCATTTGAGTTTTAGAGTATCATGTATTGTCATAGAAAATGAATGTTGTCCAAATAGCAATCATTTCATATAGTTGGGATTTAATGCAGCAAAGAATTATTTTGAAGGGCATAGAGATTTACTTTGCTTTGATATGATAAAGAGTGAACACATACATTATGAACTAGTTCATTTAAAGCACATATTTCAAGAAATACAAATCATCTTTCCTAAATACTCAGTATTCAATGAGATATTAAAAAGCAGAAGCTTCACATTTGAATTAGCATTTATATTCATCTTCCTTATAACCAATTTCTCATTTTTGGGAAAATTTCCATACATATTTCCAATTCCAAATTTCTTGTGAGATATAAAAGACTTATTTTTTTGAGATACTAAATAATATCTCAGTGCAGAATCATATTTTAATTTTACCCTACACCCTTGATATGTGTGTGTGTGTGTGTGTGTGTGTGTGTGTAATTTTGGTAATAAAGTCTTCAGTAAGTAAAGAATACAGGTTTGATTTTGACGGTAAAGGGAAAAGCAAAATGATTATTTTGAAATCAGAGTAAGAGAATGCAAGTATTTGCTAATTTAACCACATTATTTAAAATTGTTTTCTTAAAAAGTCTACATTTGTTGACAACAGTAAAGATAGTAACTTTAAAATTCTCTTCAGATTAAAATTTCAAATTAATAGTGGGATCCCAACACTAAACTATTTCCAAATTTCTATTTATCCTTAAAAATAGCACTTTTATAAATTAGATCAGCTAGATAAAACCATTTAAGGTAATGAAATAAACATTTGAAACATCTGTAAATGAGGAATTGCTTAATTAAAAATTCTTGATGTTGCTCACTGGAACTGAGGGGAGAAGAGATTCATTTTGTGATTCTATGCATTTATTTGGCTGGGTTAAGATAGGAAATGGAAGGTTACATTTTTAGTACCATTTATGTAAACTTACTTTCTAGGTAATTGAATAATCGTTCATTGTGCTTGTATTATGTCCAAATGATTGTGGTCACTATTATGGGGTCTAAAGATGAAGAACACAGGGCACTCTCATCAGAAATTATGATATTTCAGAGCATCTGGGGGGCTCAGTCGGTTAAGTGATCCACTCTTGAGTTCGCTCAGGTCACGATCTCAGAGTTGTGAGATCGAGCCCTGCGTGGGGCTCCCCGCTCTCCGCTCAGCGCAGAATCTGCTGGTCTCTCTCCCTCTTCTCCTCCTGCCCACTCCCTATCTCATAAATAATAATAAAAAAATCTTAAAAAAATTATACTTCAACTTACTTCTCACCTTCTAGGAACTTTTATTACACTGAAAATAAAATGTCTAAAATCAACAATCTTTGCTATGATTCTTTCATTAACTGGTTATTTACCAGATTTCCTCACCTAGTAAACTGCAATTGGTTTGCTGGCTTTAAGTTTTCCACACATGTTTATTCAGTTACTAGTTCCAAAGTACATATTGAAGATCTCTGGGGTGCGTTAACTCTGTCATATGCTGCGTGTTCATTCAGCTTGATATGCGTGGGTCACGGGGAATGCAATTGGGTCAATGGAATCGTTATTTAAAAGGACCAGAGGGGGAAAGTGCCAGAAGAGGAGGACAGGAATGTGGTAAGGAGCATCATGAGTCAGGAAGTCCATGTCTGTCTTGATGTCTGAGACATGAGCTCACAGCCAGAAATGTGAGCTGAACACCCAAGGTTCAGACACTGGTGGGATACTGAGACCCAATGGGCAAACCCTGAGCAAAGGTGAAGGTCCATCGTTGTACTGAATGGATGCAGGGGGCCTCAGGCTCATCTTAGGTGCGTACCTTCTCACACTATTTCTTGTCTGCTAAGTAGAAATAATTCATTTTCTAAGTGGTCAACCAGATCTTAAAAGAACATACTTCAAGGGGCGCCTGGGTGGCTCAGTCAGTTAAGCATCAGCCTTTGGCTCAGGTCAGGATTCTGGGGTCCTGGAATCGAGCCCAGTGGGGAGTCTGCTTCTCCCTCTCCCTCTGCCTGGTGCTCCCCCTGCTTGTGCTCTCTCTTTCTCTCTGTGTCAAATAAATAAATAAAATCTTAAAAAAAAAAAGAACATACTTCAAAGGTAGCAATTATTCTGAGCAATTCACTATGGGCTACTTTCTTTCTGCCCTGTTTGTTTCCAACCCATTCTCGTCTCCTAGACCCTGACCTAGATTCCAACTGATAACCCATTTCTGAGCCCTCTGCTTTGGGATGTACCAGAGCTTCTCTGTGTCTCCAGAGCTGTGCCAGTTTTGCACTGTCCACAGCTTTGTTCCATAGTTTTTGTCACTTCCAGTTGCTGTAAGGACTGCCAGCTTCAGCTTCAGTCCTACTGAAACTTGTCCCCAGCCAGCACCTGTCAGGGCCATCTTCATCCATGGAGAAGTGGAGAGAAGTCCAGTGGAGACGTGAGAATGGCAAAGAGTGCTCATTCCATCACGTGCCCTCCTTAATGCCCATCACTCAGTTACCCCATCCCCCCTCCCCTCAGCAACCCACAGTTTGTTTCCTAGAGTTAAGAGTATCTCATGATTTGTCTCCCTCTCTGATTTCTACCCATTCCATTTTCCCTCCCTTACCTTATGATCCTCTGTGCTGTTTCTTATATTCCACGTATGAGTGAAATCATAGGATAATTGTAAGATATTTAGATTTTAAAATAGCTTTGGATAAAATGATATATGCTGATCGTGTATGTGTGTGGGTATGTGTTGTCAAATAACTGAACCATTACGATTTGTGCTTTTTTATTATTTGTGCTTTTCGCATCAATAAAAAAATAAATGAAAAGCAGGTCTGCAAAAGCATGTGTACTATAAACCCATTCATGCAAAATGATAATATACATATGGGGCGCCTGGGTGGCTTAGTGGGTTAAGTATCTGCCTTCGGCTCGGGTCATGATCCCAGGGTCCTGGGATCAAGCCCTGCATCAGGTTCCCTGATGAGCTGGGAGTTTACTTCTCCCTCTCCCTCTGCCTGCCACTCTGCCTACTTGTGGTCTCTCTCACTCTCTGTCAAATAAATAAATAAAATCTTTAAAAAATGAGAATATACATATATATATTTACAAACAAGAAAGTAAAATATCTGCATTCCCACTCTCCAAAGGTAACCGCTACACTCGTTTTGGCAAACGTTCCTTCAGTACCATTTCTTGTGTGTATGTACATACAGACCAGAGCTCCTCTGATGTGAAGTGGAAACTTGAAATAGGTTTTTTGAGTTTTAAAGGGGAAAATGTTTGTGAGGCACTTACAGGTCCGTCCTCCACCCCCCACAGTCCACCAGGAGATATTTGGCAATGTCTGAAGGAATTCTTGGTTGTCACGATGGGGGGGGCGGTGCTACTAACATGTAGCGGTCAGGGGTCAGAGATGCTTCTGAACATCCTGCAGTGCGCAGGATAGCCATTTCCCCCACTCCCCAGCAGACTTGCGTAGCCCAAAATGTCATTATTGCCCAGGTAGAGAAAGTCTGATGTAAATGGATGGATATGTGTATATTATCATTATGAATGAATGAGTTCATGGTATAAATGCTTTTGCAGATCTACTTTTTATTTATTTTTTATTGTGGGAAAAAGCATAAATAATAAGCACCAATCTCCGAGTTTTAGTTTCATTAACTTTGGTGATTGGATATATCTATTTAACCACCACCAAAAATCACGCAGGGAACATTTTTATCACTTGAAAAAAATCTCTTATGTGTTCTTCCAATTTCTTCCATGACAAAAGTATCATTTCTGACCTTCACCATCATATTCTTGGAAGTCCTATGAATTTCATCATACGGTGCGTGTGTGTATGTGTGTGTGTGTGTATTCTTTCAGCAAATGAAAGCATTTCATTAAATATTTCTGAAATTTATCCATGTTCTTGTGTCAATTGGTAGACCATCCCCCCCCTTTTTCTTTTATCATTGAGTGGTATTTGGTTGTATGGCTATAAACAATTTGTTTATTTAGTTATTTACTTATTTTTGTTAATGGATATTAAGACAGTGTTGCACAAAGCCATATAACAAGTAGGAAATACAATTCAATGGAAAATATTAAGAAATAGTATAAATTAAATTACCTTAACATAAAATAATATTGTAACTTTGATTACATTGTGTGTAACAATATAGATAACAATATACGATATTATGATAGAAAATATTTTTGAAGGAAGTTAGTGAGTGGTAGTAACAAATACCAAAGTTAAGGATTAGCCAGATAGTCCACTTGTCCACATAAGTGTCTTTCAAAAATTTATTTGAAGGGGTTTGAACATCATTCCTTCTGATGGACCATCAAAAGCCAAGTAAAATCCAACGGAGATCTGCACAAATTAAAACACGCCAGTAAGTCAGTCAGCAAGTTTTGGGAGAGGATTCTCCCTTTACTATTCCTTGGAATGTGTCTGCAAAGCAGTTTCTTAAGCTGGAATTATTTCTCAATTGGTCTTAACAGGCACAATGAGCTCAGACTGTTTGCTCTGAAAAGTATTTATCTAGAAATGACTAAGCTTAGAAGATGCCTAGGCTTTCGAAAGTCACTTCTGGAGCAAATATTTGATCTAAAACCTAGTAAAAGGCATTAACACAGATACGAAGTACAGGGTACTACGATGAGGTGGGTTTAAGTGCAGACTCTTCCATCTGCCCCACCTGAAGTTGAATTCCAACTCCACCATCTATGCTCTGGGACCTTGGGCATTTTAACTGTATCTCTAAGTCACCTAATTTCCTCAAAAGTGAAGTGGAAACCTGAAATTTGTTTTGTGAGTTTCATTTTTTTTAATTTTTATTTTTTTTTAAAGATTTTATTTATTTATTTGACAGAGAGAGAGCCAGCAAGAGAGGGAACCCAAGCAGGGGGAGTAGGAAAGGAAGAAGCAGGCTCCCAGCGCGGGGCTCCATCCCAGGACCCTGTGATCACGCCCTGAGCTGAAGGCAGACGCTTAATGACTGAGCCTCCCAGATGCCCCGGTTTTGTGAGTTTTAAAGGGGAAAATGTTTGTGAGGCACTTAAAATAATGCCTGACACCTAGGAAACATCGATAAAAATTGGTTTTAATTATTTGATTAATTAATTGATTAATTAATTAAATTAATTTAACTAATTGACATTTGATAGAGAAATGATATTCAGTGTTTCAAATAAGTTGGATGTGTTTTGAGTTGGGAATAAAATTCAGGTCAGCATCAGCATGTGCTTACTAAACTGTAAGTAACTTCCCCAAATCCACCAAGTTCTCAAGTGCCAGAGATGAAAATCAAACCAAGACTTGTTTGGCCCAAATCCTTGCTTTTGAGCACTAGGCTGCATGACAGTGGCTTCCCAGGGTTATAAGGTAAACTGAGGCATATTACAATTTTTAACAGTTGATTTGAGTGAAAGTTGCTTTGCATCGGGCACCATCCAATCTAGCAGATAAGAGAGAGCAGTGGATCACAGGTGTAGAGAGACTACACAGGCAGCCTGCGAGCGAGGGGACGCTCCCTGGTCCTAGCACGCAGCTCAGCTCCACCCCGCACCTGGCCGCAGATAGACTTCGGCGTGAGGAGACCACATGTTCTGCACGTGATAGAACAAAGGTAGAAAGAGAAAACTGGTTTAAGGTCAGACACACTTTTCCAGGAATCGATAGGGAGTGGGTTGTCTGAGAAAGTAAGCAGGATTCTGTAGAATGCTCCAGTCTTTCTATGATGAGTAAACCTGTGGAGTATTTTACACCCATTTGAGCATAATAGATTGCTCCGTGAATTTACGGTTGGGACATAGCCATTAATGACATGGTGTCTGACCTGCATCAATGAATGAAACATTCTAGAAAGGAAACAACCAGAAAACAGAAAAAAGAAATAGAGGAAGTGCAGCCCTCATGAGCACATAGGGCCTTGTGAGTTATTGCCACGTGCATTTGCTCACACTTCATTGTCAGCTGACATGCTATTGGAATCTTTCCGAGGTCTGCTGACTCAGTCCAGAAGAAACCCATTCTTTCTTGACTTTAACAATGCTAAGAAAGTTGTTATTCCTTCTATCAGAAACAGCAATTATTTTTACCTGGAAAGTTTAATTGTGAAAATATAAAATTACACCATGGGACCCAGGAAGGGGATTGGAAGAAAAATTACCCCACCTGGGTAATCAAGGAAATAAATTTCTCCATGAGAAATATAAAATGTGTAAAATGGCTGCTGGGAGCTCGTATTACTACAAGTTATAAGATTCGTTTCAGAGCACATATATATCTTCTCCCCTGTTAGGCAAAATGGTCTTCTTTTCTCAGGAAGATGGCTACATGAAATTTTTTTTTCCTCTGGAATTTTATAGAAACTATTTAAGAAAAGTTTCAAATTAAAACAATTTTATTTTTTTTTCCCTGGACTCTCTCACTTGGTTTTGGTCTTATTATGGATCTAAGACTTGGGCATAAAACATGCCTAAATAGGGCTGCTTAGTATTACCCCTTCTTTTTCCTTAATTAATTAATTAATTAATGGACTTTCTGAGTCACTCTGTAGCCACCTCTGTCACTGAAGTAAGTGGGGAAGAAGGTTTGCAGTGGAGGGCAGGGTAACACTTATTTACATTAAAGCCCTAGCATATTGTTATGAATGAGAGCAGGTGGGTCTGAGTCCCCCTCCCCCCCCTTCACATGGGGGACCGAACAAGAGAGGAAGGTATTCGAGGGTTTACTCCTAACCAAGGGAGGAAAGAAAAGGTCATGAAATAATTGTGAAAATTCTTGGGAAAGGAAAGATTATCTGGTGACTGGCAAGGAAGGAGGGGAGGGACAGGCAAGGAGGTGCGGATGGGCTGTTCAAGCCTCTACCATTGCTTGCCCTGCCTCAAAACCTGTGGACACCCATGATCCCATCAGGATAATAAACTAGTCCATGCAGGTCACATGGTTTTTCTTCCCTTCTATTCTTATAAACCTGCAAGTTTCTTGTGAGCTTCTTGTCAGTTCAAGGAGATCATTCTACGCCCCCCCTTGCCCCATACTGGCCTTCAGGACTTTCTGTGACATGATTTAAAGTCTGCATCCTTTTCACACTCCTGTCAGGTGCAGGGCAAACCTTTTTGTTTTTGCAGATCTGCTGAAATCTGGGGACTTTTCTGAGGTTCTCTCAGTCTGATCTGCCCAGATACATCCCTCCGGCAGCTCTACTCTGGGGTTTTATTGCTTCCCAGCACTCCACCCAGGCAAGTGGGCAAATAGAGAAAGGTACTTTCCACTTCCAAATTCCCCAACCCTTTCTGCCTAGCCTCCTTTCCTGCTCAGACTGGAAGCCTGGCTGGGCAGGTGTGCTTTCTCAGGGACCCACAACATCTACTCGCCTTTTACTTCTCCCCTCTCTTTTCTCCACTCCCAGCAAGGGAATGTTCATCACATCCAAATATTAATATTTGAAATTTTATACTACCCCATCACTCAGTATGTATTTGAAGCTGCCTGCTTCTCTGACAGTAGGCTGGTGTGGGAGGAAAAGAGCGATAGTAGTAAATTGGAACTTAGTGTGAAATGCAAGAATAAGGCGTGCTTTCTTGCAAAAGTCTGCAATTCTGAAACACTTAAAGCACTGATTTTCACTTTCCTTCTTTAAATAACCACACTTCTTTTTAGTTGCTGGAAAGAACTGCTTAGAGTATTAAAATGAGATGTTACCAATTGCTGAAATTTTCAACCAGAAGTTGTCCTTTTGGAGGAAAGGGTAAGCTTTTTCCACAAATATATGTGATGAAAGCGATTCTTTCACTCAACGTTATCAATTATTAACAATCCTAGCATGGGAAGTTTAAAACACTGGATATTTGAAACCGCCTAGGAAACACCTGGATAGGGTTAGTTTTTCTTTTTTCTTCTTCTTTTTTTTTTTTTAAAGTCTGTTGGAGACCTAAGGAAGAATCATTTAAGTTCGTCCTCAGAAGCCGACACTTTCCCTGTGCCTTTGCAGAAAGAGGCTGGGCCTCCAGCTCCTATAAACCGGATGTAAGTGTTCTCTGTCTTTGTTTAGCCCAAGATCACGTGCATTTTTAGTTCCAGACAGTAAATACAGTAAATAGTCATGCACAGTGCATACTCAGTAGTGTTGACTTTTATGACGGGGCTGCCGTACAAATCTCTTGTACGCTGACTGTTGAACAGCCATTACCATTATTTTGACAAATTTTCTAAGGTATTTGGCACGAGTTTTGACAAATGGTCACGATGAAGCCGATCCGGATGGATGACAGGCAGCTGTAGTGCCCTTGTACCAATTGATTTTTCGTCGTGGAATGACTCAGAAAGGCTAAGGAAAGTGTTAATCCGACTTGACAGTGGGAGACCATTTTGCTCTGTGAGCTGCAGGTGATTGTTAATGGGCTGGAAATACTTGGGAGAGGCTAACTTTTCTGGAGCCAATCAAATAATTACCATTGTCTACTCCCTACATCCTTAAAATAGTAGCTGCAAACCCTGACCTGTACGATTGTGCTTATATGTTTCAATGTTTATATAAAAACAAAACTCAACTTTCTACGGGCCATGTGAAGTAGGTTAGCGGCATCGTTAGGGTTTATTTAGATAAGGAGCGTGTGTGTGTGTGTGTGTGTGTGTGCGCGCGTGCATGTGTGTATCGGAAAAACTCAACCAGAAAGTCTGTGTCCAGGTGTCACCTCTGTAACTACACAGTTCATTTAATACAGTGTTTTCCAACCTTTTTCATTATTGACTTTCTAAGGACAACTTTGACATTTTTTTCTAATTATCCCATTCCCATTGAAATTTTAATTTCACGGATATATTGCAGATATGCTTATTCACTCAATGCATCCATAATTGTATATTATGCATGAAATAGATAAGATTTTGTTCAATCCTCTCTCCAAAAGCCAATTTTTGTCTTCTTGTCAGTGATATCACTTTTACTGAGAATGCATAATTTAGTACTTTCTCACTAATGTAAGAGTCATTTATTCAGCACCTGCTCTATATCAGATATTGTAATATGTGTTGAGGATATAGAGTAACACTCTTGCCTAATAGAAGTTTACAGTCAGGGAAGTAGATTCCACTAAGCAAAAGCAATTATGACACTGTGAAAAGCTCTGTCAGGAGTATGTGCCTGCAGATGATGGGAGAGATTAATTCTGCAAAAGTCAGGGGCCAGAACAAGAATTTGTTGGATAAAGGTGGGGTTCAGGGCTTTCCAGGTAAACAAATAACACTGAGCATGGAGCCAAGGCGCGGGGGTGAGGCTCGATCTCAGGACCTTGAGAACACGACCTGAGCCCAAACGAAGAGTTGGACGCTTAATTGACTGCGTCACCCAGGCATCCTGAAAATGAGTAATATTTTTATTGTCTTACAGAGAAGCATTTAGTTCTAAAGTACAGCTAACATTTGATTATTGCTTGAAGACATCTAGTAACAGATAGCTTATTGGTAACGAAGGCATAATTTCCATTTCTGGAACAGCTGTGATTGTAGACAAATCTTTCTCCATGATTTCTCAAAGGGGTGTTCGAAGACAACCTATTTGTGCATTTCAGTACTTATAAGCAAATGTTTGAGGTCACTGATTAGGTTCTAGAAGACAGGGAGTATAGGTTAGAAGGGTTTGAGTAAGGGGAAACTGAGTCAAACCCCTTTGTTTCTGCCAGGGAGTCATTCTTTTATTCCAATATTTACTGAGAACATAGTGTAAGTATTACAGTACTTGTAGTTCCAAGTACTGAAAATACAACAAAATAAAAAAAACCTTACCTTCATGCTGCCAATTCCAAGTGAGGGAAAGGGTGTGAGAGCAGCAATGCCAAGAACTAGGGTCATAGAGCAAACTGATGCAAGACAGGGGAAGGTTTCTTGAAAGAAGGAGGCCATGATAATTATTCACTTATTAACATGGAGTTCTTAGGATCTCGGTGTCCCTAAAGTGACAAAGGAAACAACAATACAAGAGGTGCAGACCACTCACTTATAAACAGGGTGAGTGTCAGGGATTACCAACCATCAGCATTAAAAACATTAGGAGGAGTCTTTAGTAATAGAATTATTTGCAGAATTGTTGAAATTCTGTGTGCCCCTCCCTATCATTGCCTTTCTTCTTTCTCCCCTCACAACATGGGGAAAAATAAAGAGATGTTTCCCCTTTATGTGAGGCAAAGAGAGAAATGAGGAAGAAAAGCACTAGGAGAGTGGGGAGTTCCTGTGTGTCACCTGGGTTTGGGCAGCCTAAGGTGTTGCACTGGGACGTGTGTCTAGATCTGCCAGAGAGAGAGGGAAGAGCAAGAGACAGGCTGCATTCTGTTGGAGAGGACTTCCAAGGGCGGTGAAGCGAGTGCGTGTGTTTTTAAGAGTGAGCCTGCAAAAGCACCATCCAGCAAAGCGAGCAACCAAGGGGAGTGCCGGAACTCCCTGGGACGGAAGCAGAGGATGGCCAGTAGAGGGCGCACTACGGCTTTATGAGAAGGATGCTCCCAGCGGAAGAATACTAGAAACCTCCTCACCATTTGAGGAAGGAAGATGGACACTTGAGTAAGGAAGGTGGACGCTTGAGTAAGGAAGGTGGACGCTTGAGTAAGGAAGGTGGACGCTTGAGTATCTGCCAAACCCAGAAGACACTCTCATAGAGCATGACAGCACCAGCCCCCTAAAGTACCCAATCTCTTCTAATCCTCTCACTTCTTGCGTCTGACCCTGGGTGGGTCAGAACCTGAGCTGGAAAATGAACGAAGCAGAGAAGAAATGTAAACTGAGGAAGGAGAAGATGCTCAGATGTCTCTCCCCAAGAATCTTTAGAGCCTGAAGCCACCTTGTGGAAGGAAGGAGCTTTCACTCTAACTTAAATTAAGATGCTCAGTGATGATCTGTTGGAGGAATAATTGAGTGGGCACTCTTCTGAGGGCACGTCATAGGCAGTGAGACTTACTGCGGGAGAGATTGGGTGCATCTCATACATAAGCAAGAGAAACGGCAGAGAAATATTAAGGAGAGGAAGGGAGTTTTAGGTCAAGACTCCAGCTCCAATCCAGCTTGGATTGGGCTCTCAGTCCTCTGCTCACCTCCTGCACATTCCTGGACAGATTACTAAATCTCTTGAAGACTATGTTTTTTCATAAACGGATTGGGAATAATAAATAACAGGCTCACCTCTCAGGGCTGATTTGAGGATTAAATGTGAGAATGGTGGCAAAGTGCCAGGCACAGAGGAAGGCTCAAAAAATGTTTCTTGTTAAGTAATTGAAGTGTTTGAGATTATGGCTTAATAAAGGTTACATAAAACAGCAGCTAATATGTTGTCTAGGCTGTATTTTGCCTCAAATATTACTGAATTGACATTTTGGAATTCAGTCTTTCTGTGTTACCTTTTGCTTTCTCTAAAACATTACAACTTTTGCTAATAACATGTAAACGTTTTGCGTTCCTGAAAAAAAAAAAATGCCATTTGAGTAGAGAAAGCCTAGCCAGGAAAATTTCATGTTGCACATTTCACAAGTCAAAGGCATGCAAAATGATGAAATCCATAAAATTAAAAATAAATGAGTTTTTACAGGGTCAAATAGCACTAATACACAAACAACTAACACCTATGAGAGGATGTGAATGAGTCTTTTGAAAAAACATTTACATTTTCTTCAAATCATATAAAATCTAGCAACTGGGAAATACATATTTATCAGTGTCATTTCTTGTTCAAAAGATGTTAACAACAAACATAGCCAATAAAAAATAATAAAAAACCTTTGTTTCCAAAATCTTATTAACACCTTTTTTCTGTGTAATACCCCCATCTCCCTTTTCCATATTTTTACAAAATTCAGATTCTATTTTCAGTTAATTTTAAATAACAATATATTCAGGTTTCAATGATGTCTTTAAAATGATCATTTTAAAATTATGAAAACATTACAACTATTTAAAGATAATGTGTGAAACTGAAACAGAAAAAAGCCCTCTTAATTCCAAAAACAACCATATAGCCCCTTGATATATTCCCTTTTAACAAATTCAGTCTTGTCTTCATTGATATAGGTGTGCTTCAAACACTATGGTTATTTTCCTTAAAGTTGATACTCTACAGTTTGCTGCCTTTTCTACTTAGTTGTCTACAAAATAAATGTACTAATTTCCCAGAAGTGTCGTTGTTTTATTTCATTCTCATTGGAGTTTGACTTTCTGCCCAAAGTTTTGCTTATTCCCAAATATGTTAGGAAAATATAAGACCTTAATAGCTTGCATTTCCGTTTATATGACTACTAATGATACTAGATATGAACCGCAAATTTGTTTTAATCTATATTTCTTACTTTGCATCAATTTTTTGCCCTTTTATATATGTGGATTTTAGGTATTGTTGATTTTTGTGAAATTTTTATATGATAAAATGTTTGCCTATTTGGTAACATTTTAAATCTAAATATTTCCTCCATGGTAAACATCTCAGTTGTTATTTCAAGAATGACAAATTTTATAAAATATTTATAATAGCAAGATTTTTAAACTGATAAATGCCTTATAATGGATATTTTTCATCTTCATCTGTTACCCCCACCTCCCCCAAATGAAGATTGGCTAAATTAGTACCTTCAAGTGAGGGCCGAAGATTTCCTGTGATTCTGTTTAATCTGATTAACAATGTTTATTCTTTTTAAATGAGCTATTTTAAACCACAGATTTATAAAGATAATTTGAAAGATTTCTCCAGTTGAATCTTACATAGGACATAGTGGCGTTCCAGGAGTGAGGCTAGACAGTTTCTATCTAGGTTTGAAATTCTTATGACATTTCAAGTCCATTTTTAACTTAAAGAGAATGAGAAATTGCAAGGACTTCAAATTCACAATGTGCCTGAGGCGAAGATGGAAGTGAATTCAGCTGGTACTATTATTCATGGTAGACAAAGCCAAAAATTGAAGTTGCATTCTTTAAATAGTATATTAAATGTGTCTTGAGAAAAAGTTCATTTAATGAGGGAAGAAGTTTTCCGATTTTAGGCTTTCCAAATGACTAACATCATTATAAAATGCAAATAATCTGAATTAAAATTAATGTATTTTGTCCTCAGTTTCGAGGGAAACTTTGTACGTGTTTTTACTTTAAAGAAACAGTTATGGGTATAGATAGTAAAATCCAGTCTATAAATTCCCATAGTTTCAAGTTAAAAGAATACATGGATATTTTAAAACTTTTTAAATGTTAATTTCTTAAAAGTGGATTTAAAATGTTAATAAAAAATTAAAAAAACCCCAAATGACTAATATAATTCATCAAGTAAAAAGCATGACCATATTTCATTATAAACTTGAAGTCTTAGAACATTTGAGTCATGAAGAAAATGACATCTTACAAGTTATGATGGTAAATTTATGTGTCAACTTGACTGGGCTGCGGGATGCCCGAACAAGCCGGTAAAACATTATTTCTGGGTGTGTCTCTGAAAGTGTTTTCAGCAGAAACTAGTGTCTGAGTCTGTAGGTTGAATAAAGATTCCTTCACTGATGCAGGTGGTCATTATACAATTTTTTGAGGGCTTATATTGAACAAAAAGGCAGAAGAAAGGAGAACCGGTTCTTTGCTTGAGCTGAGACATCCATCTTCTCCTGTCCTCAGACTTCTGTGATCCTGATTCTCTGATTTTTGGACTTGGACTGGAATTTACACCATTGGTTCCTCTGGTTCTCAGTCCTTTGAGTTTCAACTGAAACTGTACCACTGGCTTTCCTGGTTCTCCACAGTGCAGATGGCCCATCATGGGACTTCTAAGACTCCATAATTGTGTGAATCAATTTCTGTTATATATATTATATATTATAATGTATATATTACATATATTATAATTATATATATTTAATTTTTGTATATATATTCTGTTTCTCTGGAGGACGCGGAAAAATACACAAGTTAAGGGTTGGTTAAGTGTATAAAGAACCGTGTACAGCAGAATGGAATATGTCAATAAATTTATTCACTTGCATTCCCAGTTTCTCCATTATTCAGCAAAAAAGCAGGAACACAGTGTACTTTAAAAGTGATAATTTATTCCTTCTTTCTGGTAATGAATTTCCTGTTAGTTGCAGAGCCTGGAGTCCTAGAGTGTTGCATGCTCTCCACCATTCATGTTTGGCCCATCTGCTTCTACACACAGTCCTTTGTGCAGCTGAACCTGGCAACACCCAGCCTACAAATATACAATTCAGTTTTCAGGTCCACTCTTAATCCTTATCTTATTTGCTAAGCTCGGTGCACTATGTATCAGTGAATCCTCAGTGTATTGTGACCACTAAATCTTCTGATATCATTTTCCCTTCACAAGAAGCCCAGTTTAATTGAACACAGCTGGCCCGAAGCCATGAGACCTTTGAATACCATCAGCGATCTTTCTTTACCATGTAATCCACATGCAGTATGATTTAAACCACTTCATAAGTTCTGTCTATTTAAGTATATTATCCCACAGAGATTTCATTTTCCTCTAAGAGGAAAGTTGCTCTTTTGCTCCCCAATTACATGTGTAGATAAGATGTGGTTTAGCTTCCTGGGGTGGTAGTACATCTCTTTTGGAGGGATGACTTCTATAATTGATCCAGTATATACCCGAAGCTGTGAAATATTACAGTATTACACATGAAAGGAAGTATGATACAGGAGTAAAAGCCTCCAAAGTTACCACTGGTACTTGCATCTTTAAAAAGGAAGGGATATTTTCATTGCAATATGAAATATCACTTATTAATTTCCACATTTGTCAAACTTCATTAAGATTGTATCAAGCAATGTGCAAGACAGTGGAAATATAAAAATGATAATTAGATACCTGTCCTAAGGAAGCTCAAAATCTGTTGATCTCAACAATGGCTGTTCCTTCATTTATTTTATTTACCAACAAAACAAAACCAAACCAAAACAGGGGTTAAACTAATCATGATTCATTGCATCATTTTATCATGTGGCATATTTCCCTAATGAATTAAAAAATGTCCTATCTACTGGACTTGTTTTATTCATTAATTCATTTATTTATTTAACAGATTTGTTTGAGCACCTATGAGGTGCTAGTGGGAAAGACAGACAAAAATTTAATGCATAATATATACCCAGAAGATGTGGCAGCCTTGGGTATGCACCACTCAGATCTCCCTTTAGGAGAAAATCTGATGCATGAAATGCGGTCAGCCTACAGCTTCCAGAAACAGAGCCCTTGGAATCTGCCTCAGCGCTGGAGCCATAGATGGACAGTTCTAGCCAATGACTGGGCAGTCCTGGGGTGGAAGGCATATCCATTTCTGCTACCACAATCCTCCTCTAAGGGGTCATCTTTGCTCTGGAACCTTCTGTTGGGTTAGTGGAGAACTCAGAGTTGCATTTGAATCTGAAGCTATTGCTCAGTCCTCTCTCTTTCTCCTTTTCCTGCCACATGTGTCAGGCCTGCATACATCTACCTGTTCCTGCTCACTCTCTCCTTTATCTTTCACAGTCAATACTCCCAATTAATTTCTTGTGCTTCTTACTCTGTCTTGGAGCCTGCTCCAAGATCAGAGAGACCTGATCTGACACAGATGATGTTAAGCATAATGAAAAAATTTGCAGCATGGGGTTGGGCTTTGCATCACGGGAAATGGAATTTAGCAATTTTAAAGGCATGGTAAGAGATGTATCCATGAATTGGCTTTCAAATAAACCCTTAAAGGAGAAAGGAGGATAGCAAGGCAGGGAAGATGGCCGGGGAGAAGTCCGTGGAGGAGAATGAACTCTATCAGTTTTCTTAAAAAGCAGATGTAATCCTACCCAGTGAAGTTGTGCGAGGCCCATATGCAGGTTTAACATGGCAGAGGGACTTCTCCACTTATCTTTTTAGAAAGTCTAATGGAAGAATGATTTCACGAGTCTGCACATGACAGGGAAGCCACGTTGCTCAAGCTGTGAAGTCAGAGATGCTGTTTCCTTCCGTCATGCAGCCCTTGAATGAAGTCATGCGTGCGGGAAAGGAACAAGCCAGTAAAAATGGCTGTGCATGTATTTTTTGTAAGATAAACAATTGTCCTAGGATGAGTCGAAGTTGGTATGAAATTCTCTAGTGGTTTCCAGGCATTTTTGAGGATAAATGCTAAAAAACATGATTTAATAGTTGTTAAAAAATTAGAATGAAATGTGTTATTAAAATAATGCACATATACTTTCCATATTTACTCTGAATGTTTGTTCATCCTCTATAGATGTGATTGTATATTTCTTGAGGAATAATGTTTTGAAGTTTTTCTGTTTCATCCTATTATTAAAACAATAAAAAAAATACAAAACTAAACCTCTAGGTTACTTTGCAGTTCAGGATGAATACACTTTGTTGCAAATTCTCCTCAATCTCTGGAAAATTGGGAGTGTCTGGTTGGCTTAGTTGATAAAGCATGCCAACTCTTGATCTCAGGGTTGTGAGTTTGAGCCCCACACTGGGTGTAGAGTTTACTTTAAAAAAATAACATCTCTGGAAAATCAGTTAAAATGGCCTCTTGAGAACGAGTTAAAAAAGAACTGTTATGTTTTCCTCTGGTTGAAATAGAAAACCAAATGATGTGGGGTTTTAAATACACAGGGAAATGGAAAATATAACATAAATGATCTTAAATAATTCCTGAAGGCTGGTTTGCTATCTATTTGTATAGCAGTGGAAAAGGCTGGTCTGGGAATGGTAAGTCACCAAATGAGGAGTGCTAACGGTGTAAAAGAGGACAGAATATATATGAGAGACAGAGTGGACGGTCAGTGTATTTAAAACCAGTTGGGTGTGTAACGAAGAGTTGGTTAAAGGTACCAGAAGCGCTCCAGATGCCAAAATGGAATCCAAGGCTGAAGGAAGAAGCCTAATACATCTTAAATCTCAAGCGCTTGAAGATGAACTGGAGTGCACATTTCCTTAGCAAAATTTTCTTTTCTTTTCTTTTTTAAATATTTTGTTAATTTATTTGAAAGAGAGAGAGAGCAAGCATGAGTCTGGGGGCAGAGGGAGAAGGAGAAGCAGGCTCTCTGCTGAGCAGGGAGCCTGTTGCAGGGCTCGATCCCAGGACTCTGGGATCCTGACCTGAGCTGAAGGCAGACGCTTAACTGAGCCATGCAGGCGCCCCCTCAGCAAACTTCTCAGATGAGGAACTTTCTTTTTTTGGAGGAGGGGCCTTTCAAAACAGCTTCCAGAGGTCAAATGATGCATCTGCTTCCCCAACACAGAGCAGTCTTCTCTGGTTTGATGAGGAAATACTAATTTTTACCCTCTGGACATCCGTTCCCAGTCAGCGCATGACTCTTTTAACACCCTCTTCCCCAGTACAGGAGCAATAAAACATGCAAGAGCCGTGTATTTGTAGCAGATGGAGGCATGGCCAAACCCCTAAAGCTTTGCTTGCCTCCGTGTTAACAGAAAAACTTGGAAGCACAGATGCCAGAAATAATCAAACCATTCTCAGGGCAGGAAAAATAAACACTGAAGGAAAATTGTATTTTCCCAGAACAGATGATTAAGAAATTAAAACATTTGATGATAAAAGGCTGTGTCCTGATGGCGTTTATTGCTGATGTTCCTAAGAAAAGAAAAATTAGGGACAGAAAAAAAAATATAGTTCTCAAGGGTAACTTAATTTCCTATGAAACCTTGGGATATACAGAAGATAGGGAAACTAAACAAATTTGTTTTGATTTAGAAAGAAATACGAACATAATAGCTATTAGAGATGTTATTTGACTAAATAACAAAAGTAACATTGCATATGTTTACTCATTATTGGTATCAGATCAGGGTAATGATGAAAAGTGTAGTGATTTTTTTACCCTGTAGAAAACTAATAATTAGTGGCGCCTGGGTGGCTTAGTCAGTTAAGCATCCGAGTCTTGGTTTTGGCTCAGGTCATGATCTCAGGGTCCTGAGACTGAGCCCTTTGTTGGGCTCTGTGATCAGCAGGGAGTCTTCTTGGGAGTCCCTTTCCCTCTTTCCCTCCCCCTTGCTCACACAGGCTCTCCCTCTCTCTTTCTCAAATAAATAAATAAATAAATAAATAAATAAATCTTTAAATAAATAAAAAAATCTTTAAAAAACCCTTATAATTAATATTATGGTTATTTATTAGTGCAAACATATCTCCTCCTGGCATGCCCCAAAGTTAGGTGTGGACATGGGATTTACTTTGATCATTAAAACAGTGATGGGTGTCACTTGCAGGTGAGAGTTAATGCCCAGTGCATGACTTGCGATGCCCCCTGTTTTTTTTTTCCCATCTTGGCCATTGTCAGAGCCCTGCGACGTGGTATGGAATCCAGAAAAAGGATGATGCACAGACGAGCAAGGTTTAGCAAAACCGCTATAGTTCTAAGTCACTGCATTTGGGGTTGTTAATGTTCAAGAATAACCTAGATTCTCCTGATGGTTGTAAATGTTTAATCAAATCTAGGTATTCATGAGAAAACAACAGATTTCTTTATTCAGTGCTAGTCAGAGAATGTCATGTTCTCGGTAAGCATTACCACAGCCATTCCTTATTTTATTTTATTTTATTTTATTTTATTTTATTTTATTTTATTTTATTTTATT